>NC_143556.1:104870000-105100000 GCF_054136105.1 Typopeltis vanoorti | reverse complement strand
CATGATACATATCCGCAAGAAAATGTGTTTTGCATTATGGGAGATACTGGGATAGGAGTAATGTTAGCTTGGTCCACCTTTGCTACGAGTTTCCCGGTGTCGTACTACCTTACCCCAGTAAGGTAAGACAACACCATATTCAGTCCTGAAGATATTTTCAGGCGCAACTTTGTTTGCTCACACTTGGATAAAGGATTAAACTAAATTTATTAAAATCTATTATACTTTCACGCTAACAATCAAAAACTGAAAAATGCATTTTTTTTATGAATCCACCATTGAATTGAGGTAAAAGCGGAAGTACTTTCATTGCAGTCATAGTCCATGGTCGCCCAAGTATCCTGGGATTCCTCATCTATGCCTCATGTATACTTCCATACCTAGTATTTCTTAAACAGAGTGGAAAAGCCACAATACTGTAAACAGTGAAAATGTCGATACAATCCTTCTTCGTCATTAAAATAATCAGTAACTATCGACAAAAATAACTTTCATTTCCCACGGTAACACAGCTCAGGTACCAATACAAACGGCTAACAAAATGATAAAGATTAAGTATTCTCGTCATACTTGAGTATGACGAGAATACTTAAATGAAAACACAAAATCTTCCCTTTTAATTTATAGCGTGTGTCTTACAGGAAGTGACATCTTTTTTTTCCCATTAATTTTTTCTAGACACTTTCATTTCGACAAATGGGAATTCACAAGATATTTATAGAATGTTGTAGGGCGAGTTGGATAAGTAAAGCTCCGTGAATTAGCCTACATCGGTGGAGACATTCTCGGGTGATTGTCAGTCCTCATATGACATTTAACTAGTGAAGTGAAAAATGAACAGAGAACCGTTAAAACAAATTACTTCAACTAACCGGGAATAATTTTTGTTATTAAATGGCAAGTGGAAGTTATATTTAGCACTATAATTATTCAGGTATTTTTCCTCAATAAACCTTTAACCATTGCATTAAGTTTTGTATTGATGACGTTAAAAAGGTCCCTTGAATACTAAAATAGTGAGAAATAGTTTAAAACTAAAATTAATGCACATTCACATAATCGTAGTCATAATGTCAGAACCCATTTCTATAAATTCAAAAGTTTCTAACATCAAAAGTAGATATAAAAATAAATTTTTTAAAAATTGGTTAATGAATGGAATGAAAATTAGCTTCATACAGATTGTTTTATTTACGAACTACATCCAAACTATACAAGCTAACCTACATGTAACTATATATAAACATAAAAGACACTAGATCTGAAAATGTGACATAAGAGAAGCAAAAACTAAAATCCTGAGAGTGCACTATTTCCTGATATTCAAGTTAGAATTCTTCGCTCCGATGATATGTTATATCTAAAATCTGAGACGCTGTCATGTGAGTGAAGTACCTCGTGTGAAATGGTTGCAATTTGGAACAGAATGAATGAAAAGAAACTTTTATCCTCTCATCTTCAGTCGCGTGTATGTGTGAACAATCATCCTGCAGAGTTATCAGAAACTTCCGCCTTGAGCTATTCTAGACGAGAAGGACACTTTACAACGTGTGGAACCGAGGCAGAAGATCACGTCGTTATTAAAAGAAAAAGATACAATCTGCGACTCTACTACTTGGGGGTTCGCCGTAAGCATCTTTCAAGTCCTAGAATCGTAACAACGACAACTGACAAAATGAATAATAAACCGTATACCAGGAATGCAGTTGTAGCAATACCTATCGTGAAACAACTTCGTTAAAACATCAACTTTCGTTCTTGTTTAGTATTTATTTAATACGTATTTGGAGCAAAGCAGAGAGTTGAATGACATCGAGTTATTCAGAATTAGTCCATCTGCTTTATGTAACTTTTGGAAAAAGAAAGTAAAAAAATAATGATAACATGGCGTGGTTTTTCCAAAGGGAAAGGGAAGAAACTACCATCATCCTGATGTAAAAAAAGGAAAAAAGAAATATTATATCTGCATCTAATACCTCTATAAGCCATTCTTCTTCCCCCTCAAACCTTCCGTAATAATAATAATAATAAGAAGAAAAACAACAACAACAATGATAGTAATAATGATGAGGATAAAAGAGGTAAATGTTATTTCATTTTCCAAACTGAGCATATTCTTGAGCCACCAATTATTGAGAATAATGTGCTGAGGTATTCGAAAAAAAAACAATCCATTTAATAACGAAAACTTAAATTCATAAGATGCCGATGCTGTCATTATAACAATTTAATAATAATACCAATGCTTATTATGTTTCAAAGAAAGTGCACGTAAAATGTCAAATTTTAAGTTACATTACTATTATTACCGTTTGTTAAAAGTACAACCACACAGTACTATATAAATTTTTGGCCAATTAAGTAGAAATTTTATAATTATTGTTTACAAAAAAATTATGTAGTTTACATATCCTAAGAATAATAAGAAAAATAGTACAATAAAATAATGAAGACATAAAAAAGTAAATGTTATGTGAATGAAGTCAAATAAAACAAAGCAAGTATAACAGAATGGAAAATAATAATAATAATAATAATAATAATAATAATAATAATAATAATAATAAAATTCAGTATCAAAAATCCATAGCAGTCACAAGATGAATACAACAATTAAGGATGAGCTATTTATAAATATATTATGCAAGATTGCTAATGTATAATCCTGCTGTCTTCGAAACTGGAATAAGCTTTTAAGAGAGAAAAAAAAAATGAAAATCTCATCTCGTTACCGCAGGCCTGAAGTTGCTGGAAAAAGTTACATATTTGATTTCTGGAGCAGAATCCATTACTAAATGTGTTTTAGGTTTTCAACCTTTCGTGGGTATGATATTAATAATTTTAAACCATTTTAAAAAATAAATAAGTAAAACATCATCATCTTTGTTCTTAACTTCGTAATAAAACACTCCCATGAACGAAAAAGCTTTTTTTTTTTTCAGATTCAACACTTGGATGAAAACTTAGTAAATAATCACAGAGAAAAAAGAGTAAATTAAGTGGCGTAAAAAAAAAAAAAAGCCCCACGTTTAATCCCTGTGGAAGAGTCCCCAACATTCACTACCCCTTATTCTACTCACGATATAAATGTGCTTTAGGCTTCTAGATTTTCGTGGGCATAATGATATAAAAAACTAAATCATAAATAAATAATGCTTATCATTCATCTCAACTTCGAAAAATAAAACACCTATAAATGAAAACACTTTTTCGCATTCAGCACTTGTTGGAAGAAATTCACTAAATAATCACAAATAAAAGGAAATTGCTCCCTTCTGGAGACTCTTAATTAAAAATTCAGAAGGTACATTCTATTGATTCCACTTTCCTGACATTCGGAGCCAAAGCCCTTAGGTCATCTTTTGTTAGGAGCAGCGTTGTTCTGGTGCCTTACTTTCACGTGCTTTTCCCAATGGTTACAGCGTAAAATTTAATTAACAACAGCTGCTCCAATTGCATTTTTCAGAAATGTCCCCAAAGAATACGAACAATGCAACTTCTAGGAAGCAACTTTCAGAACATCCGTTAAAACATTAAAAAGAAAGCAAGGTGACCATGACCAAGGTTCGTCAGTTGTTTTTCTGCTGTATCGATAGTACCCTAATTATGAATTTTCCTATGTCATAAGAATAAAAATTTGCAGAACAGAATTTTATAAATATTTTAGACGCAAAAGACGTGAAAGAGACTTTCACATCTCTTGAAGGATACTTTTCGTATAATGAAAGTACCCAGTGATTGGCAATCTGTCACAACGTCGTTCTCTTTGCTAATATCGCCACACAGTTCTACATTGGCATATGAACAGTTTATTGTAGAAGCGGACAAAAGACGGATTTGGCATCTATTTCATGTATACTATACCTACTAGAAAAAACTAGAAAATAATAATTGCACATCGCATTTTTCCATATAAAAATTATACCGTAAAACTACAATAATAATTGTTTGCAAACTTTTCGCCTATCAAACAAAACACCAATATGTAACATCAGCAAATTACGTTTATTCTGCTCAGAAAAGAAAGTTATAAGCACTACAGGAGTCACATTTCGGTCCTACACACAAAGCCATTTATTATAATGTTTAATTTTTTTAGTTTTTTTAATTAAGAAAGAAAATATATATTTATAATTCAATAGAGTAAGTTTTTAAAGATCGGTAATAAACAGAAAAGGGCAGTTACCTACTAAATTAAATTTAAAGAATTTTGGGAATATATAAAAATTGAAATTTTCAGTTAATAACTATCAGCTGATATTTAAAAATGAGCTATTTCTTAGGAAAAAAAACTTGCGCAATATGATAAAAAAAAGTTACCATTATGTAATATAAGCTGGAGCATCTTATTCTTTTACATGCATCCGCATGTTATATAATGCTGAGGATGATTACATTTCTTCCTAAATAACAGAATGTTCTCAGAATATTCTCAGATAATCTCATTCTGTGAATGCCTATTCAGAAACAGAATCACTTTATTTTTACAAGTTGAACATTTTATACATTCGTATCAAACTTACGACCGACAAAGAAGTCGCCAGCTGTCTCCCATTCCTGGACGAATTAATAATCTTAGATCTGATGGAACCATTCAGTTTACATAATATTCTAAAACAGTCACGTTCAAAACTTGACTGATGAAAATATTGACTGTTTATATTCACGAGTCGATATATTCAACATTTATCTCATCACTACTGATCACAAAAGGCAGAAACGACCAAGCCTCTATCAGGCTCACACTAGTGGCTTTAACGAAATAGCTTTTCTGATGAAGTAAAGGAAATTTTTAAAAAATACTGTGACCCTAATAGACATAATCAGGCAAATATTCAAGTGATCGCTGACAAACTATCACCTATCGGCAAGTGACCTACTTTAAACATCGAGGAAGTTTCTGTTTTCTACATCGATCGATCTGTGAACGTATTCAACAAGAATCCTAGGCAAATAACGATCTCCATACCACTTTTAATGCAATATGGAGGCTGTCTAACGAGCTAAATACCATAAAGAAAATAATATTGGCATCTCCCAGAAATAATATCCATATAACATTGGCATCTATTCATGCTTAAAATACGGAAATGACGATATGGCCTTAACGTCTCACTCTTCTACGTTATGTCCTCTTTCTGGCGTTCTCCACTTCCTTGCTCATTAAGTTACTCAATTAAGTTGCTTCCAGGGAAAGTGCTTAATTTTACTTCCCTAGATCAGGTCCTGGTCTGGTCTAGTCTGTAGTTGCATTGTGCTCGGTGTAGTCGAGGTTATCGTTAGAGATTTCCTCAAAATCTCTAATAAGATTCAAACATTACAAGGAAAGCGCCCAAACAAAATGCAGCTGTTGAATGGCTGCTTGTAACGCATGTTTCTGTAATACACTATTTACTCCATGAGGCTTATTTCCATTATTTAAAACAGAGAAATAATGAGCAACATACTATTCCAAGCTTTGCTACGAGTTTCCCGGTGTTGTACTACCTTACCCCAGTCCTGAAGATATTTTCAGGCGCAAACTTTGTTTGCTCACACTTGGATAAAGGATTAAACTAAATTTATTACAGTCTAACCAAGTGAAAAATAAACTTGCAACATCTTTTTCTAAATCCAGAGTAATTTAATAAAAAGGTGGCACACCTTTTGGCAACGCCTATAGGTAAAGATGACCTCCCCATTGCTTCTGCCTGGTATCTCCACTTCTGGGCCTGGCTCCCACTGAAGAGACCTCAATAAAGGTCGAAACTAGTCTGGGTAGTGGCCCTTCCCTTAATGCATAACATTATAGATATCCGCAAGGAGATGTGTTTTGCATTATGGGAGATACTGAGATAGGAGTGATGTTAGCTTGGTCCACCTTTGCTACGAGTTACCTGGTATTGTACTACCTTACCCTAGTCCTGAAGATATTTTCAGGCGCAAACTTTGTTTGCTCACACTTGGATAAAGGATTAAACTAAATTTATTATACTATTCCAAGCAACGTTTTGAAGCCATTAAAATGTGTAAACTTTAATAAGGTGCGAATATCAAAATCGTGAAAGTGATCTAAAACTATTAGGACAGTGAAAAGCACTCAGAGACAATCATTCTGGGAATGCAGCTATGATTTCACATGGTGAAAATGCCTGTGTAACAATCTGGAAAGGACGTTTATTTCCTTAGTACTAGGCCAATGGAAAAAAGATCGTTCTAAGTTCGATTCTAGTCACCAACTACAGGAATTTTTTTCTAAGCTTTTTTTTTTCAGCCGGTTCCAGATTTAGACGATCTTTCACACTGGCAAATAGGATTTTTACTCCCGGGAATGCATATCGGTAACTATGTAATCAAGAAAATCAACCGTAAAACTCATATAAAACATTAATATATATATAGTGTTAGAGAATACGACATGACAGTAGCTGTCTGCTGTACTCTCTCCTTCCAGAATACCTTTGGATGTTCTTGGGTCAGATATCAGTGATGGCTAAGATTGACTGGCATCAATCATTAAAAAAAAATAGTTAGTGAGGCCTAGAATAGAGCCTCCGTAGCTCAGTCAGTATAGACGAAACCCTTTGGTCGGAAAGGCCTGGGTTCGATTCCAGTCAGTGACGTGCAGAACTTTATCTGGTCTCTTTCGACGAAAAGTGAGTTAGCCGGTCTCATACGGAGGTAGGGGGTTTTTTCACCCGGGAACATGGGTTTTTCGTCCCCCAGAACAGACAAACCGGTCCCAGCAACTACTCTGTAAAAATCTCACCAGGAATACTTTGTGGGCGATGCTTACAAAATCATCTACGGTTGGAAACGACTGGAAGGGAAAACCAGAGAGGCCTAAAATGACCTCATCTACTCGCTTTGGGAACGAAAGGCATTAGCAGATTCATTTATTTATTTAATTTTAATTTCGTATGGACAGCGTCATATTCTCCGCTTCCTTTGAGTGTTTCAGAACTCTCATTATTAATTAATGTTGAAGCCGAAGAACTGTTTGTAGTTATTTCAGAACTCCCGTTATCAACTAATATATCTGAACAAATATATGAGTTCAACTTCATAAATTTAAACAGTGAATTTCTTTCACGTTCCTCAGCCGCTTCTTTTTCTTGTTTTCGCTTTCGTTTTTCATGCCCACTTGGGTATTTTCTTCCATAATAATCTCTCTCACGACTAGTCATACTCTAGAATTAAATACGATAGATTTCATTATAAAATAAATTAAAACAAATTTACTTACCTGATAAATAAAATATATCTAAAATAGATAATATTAGAATATAAATAAATCTAATATAGATTGAAAACTGCTATTGAAGAAAAATTCTGATGTCGGATAACCTAAAACCAGTTTACAAAATATATTTTTTAAGATGTTTTGCAAGTAATGTCACATAAAAAAATTGCCATGATAGTATGTGTATATACTTACTTGTTCATAAAACCATAAACTAAAATCAAAAAACTCCTTAAAATGATTAAAAACACCTGTTTTAATGCACTTTTCCCTATTCAACACTATGTTTACGATATTGTTATATATTTTAGAGTAGTTTCAAATACTACAGCTCTAGTGCTACGATCTTAAAATTTATTCCCCATACCAATTACTGTTTATCCTAATGTTATTTCATCGAACAATAGAGCCAAACCGCTGGTCTGGCTCCGGCCATGAGATACTGGGCGAGCAGTAACGCGGTGTAGTGCCAGAAAGAACGACGCGCGTTATCAGAATAATTTTAATGTATTTTCATGAAAAATTCGGTGTTTATTTTACCAAAAAAAAATACATAAGCGAACTGTGCGGAGGCACAGGGCCCCGTGCCACCGCACAGTTCGCACACCCATGAATATGGCTCTGACTAGAATGGTCTTTCCCTTGAAGATACCATAACCTAATGTTATACTATTTGGTTTGATTCTACTCATTAACTACAGGAATGTTTTTCTAGATCTAGAAAAATTTCTACAAGAAAAAATTACAGTTAGTCGATCTTTGGCATAAACAAGTGGGATTTTTTTCTCTTTGAAGGAATCGGGTTGTTAATCCTGCAATTTCGAAAGATCAATCGTTGAACACACGAGTACATAAAACTGAATACTAGTTATGATTAGCCAAAGCTGAAAATGTTTTTGCTATGCAAAGAGTTGCAAACTAGCTGCCTCCCGATTTCAAAAAAGATAAGGCTAAAAGAGTGCCACGCCTAGTTCGTATCATGTTTTTTTTTATTATTATTTATTTATTTTATTTATTTTTTTTTGAAAATTTCAGAATAGTTTTGTGAATAATTTGTTATTTGCTCAATGGACAAGACAATAGTAGAAGTGAGACAGGAGTTTCGTAAAATAAAATAAAATCTTAACCTCCGGGTTTAACTGGTTAATTTAATTGGGCGCACAATGATCTGACTGTAAAGGCGAATTGGAATTTGTGTCTGTAGGCTAATTGGTGAGCTCGAGTCAAGGTGTTTTCTCCACTACAAATTCAATGCAGATGCAATAACTGTAATAGCATCTACACATTGCATTTTGCTATTGAAATATAATTAAATATGATTCTAGAGGCAAGTGATATTAAGGCATATTCCTAAGCCAGTATAATTTGTTCATTACTAAGTTGCAGAACTAATTATCATTTTCACTCATCAAAATGAGAAATAAGTCGAGTGTCCGATAGAAACATGAAATTCAAGTTATCATTTACAATCTGCTCATCTTCCATTAACTAGTTCTCAAACATGCAACGTAACTCCCATAACATTTTCTATTAAAATGAACTTTTAAACTATACTATATGAGAAAATGAAATCCTGTATTCTTCTTCGAACATGGAAAAGGCGCAAGTTAAAAGAAAGCAGTCCAGTACCATCTCTTCCGCTACTAACTCATAAAACTACTAATGAAGTAAACTAATTTATAAAAATAGCCTGAGTAGTTATTTTACAAGTCATTTTTCGATTTTAACGATAAGATGGTAATACAAGACGAAAATAAATGGCGGTTATCTAACCCTCGTTTTAATATCAACATCAAGAAGCAATAGCTTAAAATGTTTGAAATACGTGTTTGTTACCGTTACCTTTCGAAACTTGACATCTTCATTGACCTCTTTCAAATCGGCAAGCATTCTTTTAAAAGGAAACTATTTTCCGGCTGTGGAGCTGATCACTCCGCCTTATGCCTCCCCTATGTTTTTCCAGCTGTTAGGGTAGGAAGATAGACAGGTGTACACCATACGCACGAGCTACAGTAAAAGAAATATCGTCGTGGAACCACCTGATGCGAAAGCTGCTATTCTGTGTCGAAAGTCGAGGCTGGATCGCCCAATCAGTGAGTATTGCTAGTTAGAGGTGGCCAGTGGTGTAAGGGCAAATGGGAGGATGTGGTTGCCATGGTGATATCCTACTAGACCTTTCTTCGACAGTGTGCATTTCTGGGAGCGAGACAACTGCATGCAAGCACAAGATGTAAACATCAGTGAAATGACTGACATTTCTTTTTTGCAAAAATACAGGAGTAGGCGGTGAAACTTCCGCCTGGGAGAGTTTACCTGCATAGAGTGACTACTGCAGCCTTGCCAAAGGGCATTATATTGCAACGTATGTGGAGCAAAGAGAATAAACCTATTTATATACGGTTTAAGATTTCAAGTACAATGGAATCCTTGAATTACTAGTTCATCACTATAAACCACGGAAGTGAAAAACATTATTACTTTCATTACACATTGCCTGTATAATTAATTTATCACCTTTCTTTTTTTTAATACTGCGGGTAGCATAAAGTATGATATTAATTATAATTTGCATTCTTCGGTATTTGACATTAATAATTAATAAAGTCAAACACAATATTGAATACCCCGCGTCACACTTAAAATTAAACGTTAAATATTTGTTCATTTAATTAGTCAATTTTTTAAGTATTGAAAATGATAATTTTCACTTCCGGTACATACACTGAGCGACCAAAAAGTTTGAAAATTTAACCTAATTGCATCATAATTTTTTCCGGGAGACCACTGCGTAGGGGGATCACTTGACATAATTATTTCGCATATATTACACTTGAGGTCTAAAACACCAGCAAAAGAATCACTAACACTTCATTTCGAGCTGGACATAATTATACAATTAATTTTTTTCAAAACGATATCATAAGATCGGCAGCCATATTATTAATCACTCATTTAGAGGAAAATCATTATTAGGTTCTGAATACTACTGAAATTAGAAAGATTAAAAGGAAATGTGGAAGTCAGATAAATACGCCTTTACACAGAATACGGAAATGACGACATAACCTTAACGTCTCACTTCTACTATGCAAGCTGCAACAGATGAAATAACAGTATACAGAGTGAATGCTCACAAAACATCGATTACGCCCTCTGACGGGAGCTTTAATCATTACCACGTGTTTAAACAATATTTAAGATCATATATATCCTCATCCTGAAAAGTGACGGCTATTTTTATGATGATAATGCACTTGACACATCTCACTGGCATATAGTTCTAGTTTGAGGAACATGATGATGATGAGCAGACTTCACCATCCCCAGCTACATTCCATTTCGAGCTTTCGAGCTTGTTGAGAATTTGAAGGAAGTACAAGAATGCGGTAATCGGTGGAATCCATTATCATGATCACAGAAGAATTTGAAGAATTCGAATAAAGAATTTAATATGAAGTCACTCTTCATGGCTGGAAGAATGACTTCAAATCAGATTACTGACGATAGGAGAATCGTGTCATATAGAATTCATCTGTTAAGCACGTGAAGATATTACAATTCCCCCCCCCCTTCCTGCCCTTTTCCAGGTTCCTTACTTATGCTGTCATCTTATTTTTACTAAACTGGAAGATCAATCAAAGCCAGAATTAAATAACATATACTTGGAGCTCGCTAAATTGGTCCAGTGATGGTGTATGCAAGGAATGACAACTGAAATTTTTCTGACGATTTTTCTTCTCATATCTGAATCAGTTAACGTTAGACAGCTTCAGGTTGTTTGCGAAAAAAACACTGCAGGCTGATAATATTCAATATTATCAATCTGTAACTTGTTAAATCGAGTTGTGGATATTATCAACTCAATATTGTAGATATAATCAATGGTACTTAAATTATTACTTAAATTAAGGGGATATTAAATCCCGCATAGTTTTAAAACCAAATAAGAAACTATATAAAAATATATATAATAAATATAAAATATATAATATATAAAATAAATATAAAATATATAATCAATGGTATTTATCAGTCTATTGATAATAGCCAAAGTTCTCTTTGCGTTATTAATGGCATTAATGTTTTTACGAAGATTTTTAAATGTTTTAATGCATTATTTATACATTTTCTTATTTAGAAACTCGTTTATATGTTTAATCCCACACACGACATCTTAGCTTTAATTAATTACATGTGGAAAAAAAAATCCAGTATATGCTCTGGAAAAAGTTGGCATGTCTAGTATTGAACTTCAGAAAAAATAGAAACCACTATAAATAGTCATGTTAGTTTGTCGATAACAAACACAGATATCCAATGGCAATATGTAAAGATATAGAGAATTTATACGACTAGTTGGGTAATTGTTGTTACTCATAGCACGTATAGCGCGGATTTAAATTTGCTGCTACTACAACTACTATACCTAGTTTCGTCTGCACGAGCACATAATCATTGTAAAAGCATCGTTTCATAATGTATAACGTGGCTATAACGGAAACATGTGAATATAATTATGAGTATTTTGCTTCATCTAGATTATTTAGGGCATTTCATTGCGTGAAATGAACCGGCGACACACAGACACCGTGTGGACATTAACAGAACAAAAATGATAACTATAGAAATGTACGTGTAAACTCAGTTTATTTTGCAAGATTTCCTCAATATACGAATAAATTTCTCTTTATATTTTTTGCACCATAAAAACCGTAATCAAGTTTACTATAATTTTACTGCAAACTACAAATAGATATTGCCTCGATTAAACATATTCTCAATATTTATTTTTTCATTTCGACGCTATTCTTTCTTCTCATAAATTTCATAAATTTAGCATTGTTCATTATAGTTTATCTAATGATAAGTTAACCTAATTATACTGTGGTTGTTTTTTATCTTGTCCTCTAGGCTATTCAGACTACAATCTAGTATTTGATGTCTTCTTCCATGGAAGCAATTTTCACACAGCAGATCTCATCCAAGTGCTGTCTAACATGATAAGAATGACAAATGAGGATCCTTGTAATGTCCCATTTTCTTGGATGGATTGTTCTTTTCAGTCTTCTGATCCAACATTTGAACACATCAAAGAAATCATTATTATTGGTGTAGAAATATTCATTCCTCATTCCATTCTAAATATTCATCCCTTATCTATGTCTTGGAAAGGACGAGAATTGTGTGAGAAATGAGAAGTGTGCCAAAGTTGTACAAGAGTAGAACTGGGTACATTACAAGTGATAAAAATCTCCATCTTCCTTTTCTGTTTATACTCAAGCTCAAAATAGCTGCAAGCTAATTATCGACACATCCACAAGTGATTCTGAAAGAGTCAAAAACGCGTCCAAATGGCAGCCATCCTTTCTAGTCTCTCCCTTGACAAAATTATTGAATAAAAATTCTCTCCTGCCTTGATTCCACTTCTTTTACACACGATAGGTTCTATTCCATCAGAACCGCGGGGGGGGGGGAACTGTTAATCTCCTGGTTTCTTACTTTTCCACAAAAACAAGGCATTAAAAATAATTTTTCGCAGCAAAACTAAAAAAGGAAAATCTGGGACTGTAAACTTCATATCTTCCAAAAATTTCGTCACATCCGCATTCCCAATTGAAATTAATATTTTTTCTTTTCGGTGGTGTGAGGCTTTCATATTTGAAACGCCTATCATCTCCCACTAAACAAATTTCTCCCATTTTTTAAAAATTTCCAAAAGAATATATGATGTCAGATCGCTTTTCATGTCAGAAAAGAGTGATTCATTCATTAAAAATAGGACTTCTCCATAAATAAGGTTTACTTGTTGAAAGTTTTTTCACTTGGTTATACTATAAATTAAAGATACCAAGAAATTATATACTTGGTTTAATCCTTTATCCAAGTGTAAGGAAACAAACTTTGCGTCTGAAGTATTTTCAGGACTGGGGCAACTCGTGGTAAAGCTCGTATGACTTCACATCACTTGCCTTAGTATCCCATAATGCAAAGCACATCTTGGTATCACCTTTGGGTCTGGCGCCCACTGATGAGACCTCAATAAAGGTCGAAATCGGTCTGGGTAGTGACCCTTCCCATAATGCATAGCATTATCATTATACATGTCCGCAAGAAGATGTACTTTGCATTATGGGATACTAAGGCAAGTGATGTGAAGTCATACCACCTTTACCACGAGTTGCCCCAGTCCTGAAAATACTTTAGCCGAAACTTTGTTTCCTTACACTTGGATAAAGGATTAAACCAAGTATATAATTTCTTGGTATCTTTAATTTAAAATAAGGTTTACCGTGTTTAATCATTTGGAATTTTTTGAAGTTCCTTAAAACTTACCTGTTCAGGTATTTTTCATTCATTTTTGTGATGAATGAGTCAGACACAATCTAAATAAATACACACCCATTATGGATACATAATACGCTTAAAAAATTTCTAGTGATCAGGATTCCAGTTTATTGGGTAAGCATAAAGGAAAAACATCTCATATTACGCTGTCAATTGAACTGTTATTTCAGCTCATGGAAACAAAACTCATACAAAACTTACAAATGTGGCTTAGCTACTGAATATTTCTCAGAAGACATGCACAAGGAACCCTACGGACTATTTTACAGAAAATACATTTTCTATAATTTTTTGTAACTCATTATTTTGTTATTTTTATGAGAGGATTTCTGGAAGCTTTTTAATGTTGCATCAGATAAAAGTGAAAGAACTTACTATACCTGCGCCAAAACTTAAATTTAAAAAGTGAAGGAAATACTAAAATACTGAAAAAAAGAAAGAAAACGCAAATGTTTCAAATATGTGGAAAATATCAATCTTTCGCAGCGGAGAAATAAAAAATAACACTCGACATGGACGCCTTGAGAGGCAACGGAGCTGCATGAAGGTAGAATAAATGTGATCAATAAATTCTCCATCCAATGGAGGTACCGTAGTGTTGAAAAGTAATAAAATACTGAATTGAACGAAAGAGGTTTGAGAGCTTTAGTTGTAAACATTTTATCGACTAGAGAAATGTAAAAACAAAAAAAAACGTAAAACTAAACATGATTTCTTTAATAGAGAAAGTGTCTTTTCTGCTTTGTATTTTATTTTATGCAATTTACAGAATTTTCTCGCTGAATACGAATGCAAATTAATGAGGATTTAAAATGCATTATTGTTCGATGAGCAAATAATTAGGAACCAAACTCCATCCATATACGAAAGCATCAGCATTAGCGGATAATACAGAATTAGTAATTGATTTTGAGCTGGAAAACATTTCTGTTTATGGCAGGACTGATTCTCTTCGCAAACGAATCGATCTGTTTTAACATTCACTGATTCAAAATTCCAAATAATGAATTTGGAATGAGCATATTCGAAATTCATTAATAAACTGTTAAACATTGTAGAAACTATTTAATGAATTCAAATAAAATTCAGATCTTAGTGCACGATATACAAGGATGAAATAATTTTTACTGCACTCATTGTATTCAGTTGAGACCTGCTTCAATTAGGCTGATATATGTATTCCCTTTCAAATTATCTGCAGGTCCTGCTCCCAAATCAGAACCGCTGTTTACTAATGAGTTACTATTTTTTCTTCGACAATCTTCGGCAGTTATTTTTTTGAATTTTTTCGGTTCGGGAGAGGAAGAAAAATATTTGACAAAGAAAGCACTCAAACGAGATGATTATAAAGCAGATCTAAGAGATACGTGACGAAATATGAAAAATGTGAAATATTACCATTACTCAGAAATATCGAAACGCTTGAGGTTATTCCGATAAGCATAGATATATAAAAACATATTTTACAAATATTTTATAGTTGGCATACACTAGGTGATATTTACTTTACATGAAGTGGAAGAAATATGCATATTACAGGGGGGGGGGGGATGGCTCGGTTTAAGACGCTTCTATTCACACCGCTTCAGAATAACGCCAACTCCGTTGTAAAGAAGAAAAAAAATAATCATAAAAATTTAAACAATAATAAAGTGAAAAAATCTTTTATAGAAAAAAGAAAAAAATCGAAAATTCAACAACATCACACTGTGTGTGTGCGTGCGCGAACGAATTTCTCATCCTACAGCTGTAGTGAACATATCAAACATTAGCTTACTTCTAATCAAACCAATAAACAATTAGTTTGATTGATATCAACCACAGATAAGCTTAATAAAAAGCTTCGAGGATGCAAGCTGAGACATTACACCTCTATAAGGATCAACACAAAGAAAAAAAATCAATTTATTACAACTACAGCACTAAAATACATTCAAGTAAAAATTGTAAATATATATCATTTACTGTTGTTGTATAAATACTGCAAAAATGTAATCTTATTCAACCGCAACTATAAATTACCAACTACAGTAATTATCATTAATATTATACAAAAAAAGAAAAAGAAAATTTGTATGAATATCATTGTTAAAAATCGGCGCAATACGTGTTGAAAACGCATAATATATAATCATAATTTTAATAATAAAATTATTATTAATTTTAATAGAAGCTTAATGTAGAAAATGAACCATAATATACAGCACTTAGTTGCTCTACTTTGTAAAATATCACGTTGGAATGTCACTCAAGATGATTATTGTATATATGTAAATATTTTTGAGATCATTAAAAAAAAATTAAACCTTGGTGCATAATAAAATGTGTCCAAAGTGCTATTTAATAATTAGAGTAAAAAATGCATTTATAAAGTAAAAAAGGTAAAATACAACCAATATAGTTGCAGTAATGAAAGCCCCCTCGAACATAGTGATAAGGCACACCAAAGCCTAGAATCAAAATGGAAGTAATAAGAATGAATGCTGATGAAGAAAGATCTAATATGTACAGATATCTGAACTCTGAGCCCATTTAGTGGAACTGTTACAACTGTGATGAAGAATTCTGAGAAAATCAAAAAATGCTTTGCATCATCATCATCAGTTCATGTCAGCGTCTCTTAAGAGGGGTTAATTACGTGGGCGATCGTGATGACGAGGATGGAAAAAGGGTTGCGTTATGGCTTAAAGACATGAAGCATAAAAAAAATTGTTCTTCAGATACAAAAAAAAAAAAAAAAAAAAAAATCACAATGTTATTAAATGGGAAGCAACAAGCGATGACGCACAGAAGGAGCGAAAATTTCCTGCGCATTTCAAACGCACATGAAAGCCAATATCCTCACATATAAATAATGTTTTGCATTTATAATTTCTGACTAAATCGACAAAAAAAAAATTAATTCCGGAGTGTGGGGAGAATTGTATTCCAGACAAATATTTCACTAACCCCCACTACATGTGCATTTTATTACGCCACTATCACGAGAAGCCCAGTGCTAAACCGAATTCCATCCCCCCCCCAGTACTTAAAAAGGATAATTACCGAGGCTTGTTCACAATTTTTTCCTTTCTTTAGTTTCACAAAATTTTTTAAAATAATCTATTACACTAAAACACAAGAGGTTTATTTTTTATAGGCAAAGTGGATATTAGATCCAGCATTACTTCTTGATTTTAAGGTTTATTTTTTTATTATATTATATTTTATTATTATTATATTTATCATATTTTATTTTTTATATTTTTTATTATTTATTAATATTTATATCATAATAAATAATTATAAACATAATATAATTAATAAAATATAATACTATTTATTTTATTTTTATGATATTAGGTTTATTTTTATTTTATTTTATTTAGGTTATCTTTAATTTCCTTAACTAGAAGGGACCGCATAAGTTGGCCACTTGTCGTATCACAATTATGGTCCATGCGTGTTTTAAAAAACATTAAAATTCCCAAATTAGAGATAATTCTTTGATTATCATCATTAACAGCAGTTCTAGTACAGTTTATGTAGTTTTTATTTTATTTGATTTTATCAGTTAGTGTGAATCCCTCTTACTGTGAAACTTGGAAAAGTCGTTTAGTTAATCACTTTCACTGATTTTGTACTGTGTTGAAGACACTTAAGTGCTTTGCAGTAGGGGGATGCAATCTTTCAAGGTCGCATCGCACGCTTTACCTGTGAAACATGCAACAGGGAAATGCAATTTTATTGCGGGACAAACGCCTTTTTTGGGGGGGGGGGGAATGAAAGGAAAGGATGGGGTACACAAATAGTTTTCTCACTTCCGAGAACTTCGAAGGTCACCTCGGGCAGGTTTCCTTGACTAACTATGTTACGACATTCTGCATGTTTGTCTACATGCCATAGCATGTCATTTAGATTGGAATTAATGCAATTGGAAAAACTGGAATTGCAAAGAATGGTTAAATTTGCAGAATTGTCTTTCATACCTCAATATAAATCTACACAATTTTTGTTAACAGGGAGAAAATATTTCGAAAATTCTCACCCACACCCACTACAGAGGGGAATTCATTAATTTCCTGAGAAGAAGAAAAGAATATTCTCCTTACTAATAAATAAAGTTTTATTTCAATGCATTAATCATACTGAAATGAAAAATCAGCATAATACAGAAGCAGGGCAAAATAGCCGTAAATATAATAAATCAGCATAATATTTTTCTTCAGAGCATAATGTCTACTCTATCTCTGTCTCCAAGCACAGTCCCTCGAATCTAACACCGACTACTGTGAAAAGAATGAAAATCCGTCTACTGCAGCGGGTGAAGTTCATGTCTCTTCGAGCTCTCAGGAATATCTTCGGATTTATGCATATCTTTATTAATTTATTTAGTTAAATTTCTATCATACGAAACTAACACCTGTCTAGAATTTGGTACGAGTGTATAAATTTACATGCTGATCTTGCTGAATGCTCTGTAGTTTTCAGTCAGGTGTAGCGATAATATTAATATGCAAATCAAGAAAATATATGTGTAATAATTAAGGGGATACAAATCCCTTGTTGTTCAACTGCCAGTAAGCAAAACTCTAAGATCGAGAACTACGAATCTATGAGTTTCATATATATATATATATATATATATATATATATATATATACCGAAAAACTATCGGCAAATCCAAGTGTAAATGACCACTTGGTAGTACAACACCAAGGCAATTCGAAGCAAAGGTGGAGCAAGCTCCCTCACTATCCTTGATATTTTCTCATAATATAAAAACACAGCCCCTAGGGCATGTAATACTGTAATTACATTATGAGGACAGGTCACTACCCAGACAAGTTTCAACTTTTTTGAGGTCTCATCAGTGAGTGGGTAGACCTGGAAGATAACAAGGTTTAAGTGAAAAGAACTTACATACCTTGACGATACGAATGCTATAAAGGTGTGTTTGTATATTATAACATAAATTGAAAGCCAAACGGCTATTTTTCTGGCATCCTTAATAATAATTAAGGGGATACAAATACGTATCCCCTTAATTATGCACTTTAGCGGTAACATATATATATATATATATATATATATATATATATATATATATATATATATATATATATATATATATATATATATATATATATGTTACCGCTAAAGTGCAGAAATCAGTTATTCTGCAGATTATCTAGGTATTGTGCGGATTAACTACGGTGATCCGTTAATGTGCGGAAAATTGTTTCATTTCTCAAATTACCTAGGTAATCTGCAAATTACCTACTAGGCACTCGTTAAAGTGAAAATAAGATCTTTGCTGGAACAACAACAACGTTTCTGTACGCTTAAATTAACGTAATGTTATTTATTTATTTTTCGATATCTAAAGAATCAAGTTAATACAATCAATCAATCAACAAATTAGTTGATAGAATCAATCATCAATCAATTAATATAATACAAGGAATCAAACGGTTTAAAATATTATTACAATTAAGAAAAAAAACATATGGTAAAATTATGTTTACTTATTAAAAAACCAAACTAAAAGTGGAGGGAGAGGAGGGAAGGAGTAGGGAAAGGAAATGAGAGAAACAAACTTTTGAACTTTAACGATATGGAAGCCGTTAATGTGCACATTACCTAGGTAAAATGCAGAAAACTCTTGATTCCGCACGTTAACGGAGCAAATCAGTTAATCTGCAGATTAGCTAGGTAATCTGCACATTATCGGTTTTCGCACTTTAGCGGTAACATATATATGAAACTCATAGATTCGTAGTTCTCGATCTTAGAGTTTTGCTCACTGGCAGTTGAACAACAAGGGATTTGTATCTCCTTAATTATTATTAAGGATGCCAGAAAAATAGCCGTTTGGCTTTCAATTTATGTTAAAATATATGTGTATAAATATGTGTGGGTCGCAATGTTGGTTTATGCTTGTTTCGGTAGTGACAGATCAACTCAGAATTAAGAATGTTATTAATTTATATGTTGTCCTTATTTCTGATATTTAGTTTCGTATAACTCTCTCTCTCTCAGAGCTAATAATGATCTTATTTCATTTTATTTTGATTTTAAGTTTTTATTATTCCTTTTTATACTTCGTAGCGATCTTCAAACTGCTAACATCACATGTTTTCCTCTTAAGAACTAATGCCATGCAGTAGATATAGCGTATAATTAAAAATTGAAACAGGTAAAAAATAGTCAAATAACTTCTAAGGGAGAGAATCCTGCATTGCCCCTAACGAGTAGCCACAATCCTTATTTGGATACTCTTTGTGTTCCACGTATTGGATTCAATTATCTGCGCCTTCTGGGTTTGAAATCTTTGAAAACTTTAAGAAACAAAGAAAGATTCAGCGAAGTGTTACAATGCTATAGTGATTTTAACTCTCAGAGATTTTTAGAACGATAGTCATGAGCAGTCATTTGTAACCTTGAAACCAAATAATAACACAGTATTTAAAGAGAATCCTCTACTTTCCAGTTAGGCAGATTTCTTAGTAGTGCGTGCAAGTAAGCATTATTTTCAGTGTAGGTATCGAAGCCAGCTACGTGAAAATGAACCGGAACACAAAGCGAAAATTGATATCCCGAAAAACAAATCTAAAAACTGTATACTTCAAATCTTCGGAGAGTGATGTTAACCAGCCAACCTCACTAGTTGTGTTTCGACTGGTAGAAAAATAATAAGAAAGAAAGAATTACTGGCAGCAATTAAATGAGAGAATTACTGTGTAATGAAATTAGACTATCAAGCACGTTTATTTCGTTTTTCTATGATTTTTTTAGTCCATCATAGGAAATGAGACATGAGTACTAAAACAAAGAAGGTTGAAACAACCTTTCGAGGCTAAGGACCTCTTTCAAAACAAAAAAATCAAGCTGCAGCAAAATCCCCTTCCAATGACCTTATACTGGATAAGTTCAATAGAGCCAGAATTTTAAGCTTTAAAATGCCTCCAACGATGGAAAAGTGGAAAACAGCTTAAACTTATGTTTTCCATATGGCATGTTTATTTTGTAGTTAACTCGAAAACAAATCGAGAATTGCATATCAGTTTTCCACAGCGACTTTGTATCTTTTGTTAAAGATACAAATATTAAAAAATATTAAAGATACAGATATATATTTTGTTAAAGATACAAAGCGCAATAATCAGTATAAGCTAAAATAATCGTATCCTGTTCCCTTCTTATACAACTAGTTGCTTCCAAAAGCCAAATAAAATGGCATTAGTAAACATGCTGTCAAATTCAAATCAGATTTATTTGAATTTGACATTCAAGTTCAAATATAATATGAGTGTTGGGGATAAGTCTAGGTTGCTTTTTCTTAGATATGCCAACTTTTATTTGATAATTCTGCTAATTTTTCTGACAATTTTCAAAATCGGGAACATTTTTCTCTTTTCTAGTGAAAAAAACTTCACTAGGTCTCAGAAAATTTGCAAATATTGTCTTCGCTGTAATTAGAAAAAGGGCTACTTGCACATGATTGCCTAGAAAAACATTTTAGCCTAAATTAAACACACGTATATTGAGTGGCCTGTTCATTAGATACAACTCATCATCAATGGAGTCCACTTTTTGATCAGCGACATTATGTTTCATTTCGCAGCTATAAAAAGTAAGTGGATACGGCTTAACTTAATTTAGTTGGAATTACGCTCAAAGCAACTAAGGATATGAGATCAGCGTATTATGTCCATTAACCTGCGTGTGTTCTGCCAGTTTGTGACTGAGATTCGTTAAACTTGAAACCTTCTCTTGAAAAGCTTTATAAATAATAAAACTGATTACTAACTGATTACTTATAAATAATCCTAGATGGATTCTAGGAATAATCCTAGGATGCGGATTGTAAATAATCCGCATCTTAGATGGAATTTGAATCGAAGACTTTTTTTCCAAATCAAGAGCAGCGTCGTCGTTACCGTCGTTACCGACTAAACCAGACACCTCATATGTGGTCAAGTGGCTCTGAGCGCGGTAGTATATCAACAACAGAAGTAGTTTTAGTGATATTTATGCAAGTATCACAAAAATAACTTCTCTAACGTATTCATGCACAGTGCTGTCTACATAATAATCTAAATTATGAGATTAATTTAAATATAATAATTACAATTAATTAAAATAATCCATATTATACATAAGACTAATAAGATAATCCTAGAACCCATGCTAGTGTGAGATGGGAATCAATAGCCTTTTTTTTTTTTTTTTTTTTTTTTTTACAAAGCATGATGTTATCCACTCAGTCACCATAAATGATATATATATTTTAAATATAAACCAATAAAATATACATAAGTTCATATATGGACCCAGCTAACTTTTATATTGGTATTTTATATTCATTTACTTAAAGAGAATCCTCTACTTTCCAGTTAAGCAGATTTCTTAATAGTGCGAGCAGTAAGCATTGTTTTCAGTGGAAAGTAATGCTTATTATTTTTCATTTTATCATGAAAATGTACATTGCTTTATCTTATGAAATACAATTCAAAAAGAGATAAAATATTTTTCAAGGTAAGTCACTCGCCAATACCAGCGGTATATCAAAAATTCTACATCCGACGAATTACACTTTGCTTTTCAGATATCCTACATAAAATATACTCGACAGCACACAATAAACTTATTCGGTTGGCAATTCTTTTCTTTGACTTTTTATAATTCAATAGGAACTAATTACGTGGAACTAATTAAACTAATTAAAATACTACTTCAATGACTCTCGGCATCTCAAAATAGAAGCAGCTTTTAACAGACGATTATATTATTTTACTATTTTTGGGGGGAAAAATTTTTTTTTTCCAAAAGAGCATATTTGCTAAAAAAAATTGAATTTTTCAGCAAATATAAATTGAACTAATTGATTTTAATAATTAATATTGATTAATAATTTTACTTCTCTTTTTCTGGTTTTAAAAGTCTCTCTTCGTTTTTAATTCTGGTGAATGTTAATTTCATACGAGATAAAATAAAAAAAAAAAAAGAGCAATTTACTGCCTTGTAAAACGAAGCAGTTCAATTAGTCACAAAGATCCCCAGCAGATGTTCTGGAGACTATACAAAAAAGTAAAAAAAAATACAAAAAAATTAATTTCAAAAATAGAAAAAATTGGTAGACCACCCACGGTAGGAATATACTATATGTTTACATAAAAAAACTTTCGTGGGCGGGAGCCACATTAAAAAAAAAAAGTGTGTGCAGTACGTTTAAACAAGAATGAATATGTCACTCTCTCGTTTCATACTGATAACATGAACAGTTAAAAATGAAGTAATCATTTAAACTTAATAATCCTTAACTTAATTTGTATATATACAAATGCCCTTTGTATATCGGATGTTATATTTTGCAAAGCTTAAAATATTTATTGCAACGTATTTGTTGCAACGTAGGATGTTTCAGAAGTAATTTCAGAATTTAGATTTTCTGGTAATATGCATGGTTACCACCTCTGCGGATGAAAAAAAAAACATAATATAGGGTATAAGTATGTGTTTAGATGACACTCTAAGTACTGAAAGGGCTTATAATAATAAAGTAAAACTATTTAGCATAGTACAGGCTTACTAAAGTCAATGTAGGGAAAAAAAAGACATCGAACATTATGGAAGTGCTGAATAATTTTTTTAAATAATTTTTCATTTTATTTCATCTCTCTTTCGGGAGATTACAATTTAAAGAGTGAAGCGCTTATGTTTAGCATCTTGTCATATTGTGAGAAGCTATTCTTACTGCAGCTGTTTGATCCCAGAACAATAAAAGCAAACAAGTCATCTCTGCAGCATATGATCCGCCCAAGTCTTAATGGAGCTCAAGTTCGCGTTCATTCACACGACTTCACTTCGAGACGGGTGAACGATTTAAAAGCAATGAACTGAGAATTACGCGACGAAGTCAGCAATGGGAGGCAGCGATGTGATACTTAAACTTGAGAAGATAACTTCGACCTTTATTTTTATACTGCCTTTTAATTTATTTTTCTGCTTTTAATTTGCGCTTAACTTGTAACAGGATGCATGACAGAGACGAGAACAAATGCTGCTGAGCTAAAAAAGAAACGCAGTAAATATTTCACTACTGATTATTTTTTAACTGTGAAAGCATTTGTTCATTTTTATGTAAACAAATACATTGGAAAAATGCATGTGACTGTTGTAATCCAACCTTAATTCGAAATAAGACATTTTCAAAAACTCATTTCCACTGAACTGACGTTATTTTGCGCTACAATATATTAACAGAAGCACGGTATATATATGAAGTAGTTAATTCACATTTTTCCCAGTGATCCAAAGTTAATTAACAATCCTTTAACCAAGGTTACCAGCACGTGAGTAAGAATTCCATATGATGGATTCTTTAAGCTGCTGGTGCGTTCCGATATATCTAATATTCTCTGACTGCAAAGAGTTAGTTAAAACTGTTTATTTATACTCATACATGGGACGCAGATCAATAATGCAAGACATATCATGTAATGCAATAATACCCAATTTTTATGTAATGGAAGGTTGCCTCGTAAGTCTTTAAAGCTGGGAAAGGTTGTGCTACACCCCCATTACAGAGGCGCATTGTAATAAAGAATTTAAAGACTTTGTAGTAATCATGGTAATTAATTATCATTACTTCTCGTAAAGTACCAAGTATTCAACAGGACGACATTTAATTAATATTATGAACAAATATTCCCTATCTGTTAGATATTTAAGAACGGTTTCGAAGTAAACACCATCGAAGAAAAAAATACTGATTATTCTTTCTCGATTTCACGATTACTGCAGATTTTTTGTGTAATCTTTGCAACTCTAACTTCCGACTATCATACTAAATGTTGCTGTACCATTGCTGAATAACAGCAAGGCTCTTTTAATTCCAAACATTTTAATGAAAGCGTGGTTTTCAATATAACCAACATAGCTTATGTATGAATATTTATTAAGGGAGCATTACATCAAATTCACGGATAGATTTGTGAGTAGTGCTGTAAAAAATACGAGGCATGTCAACACTACATTACTGTTGATTTTCCCATATCCTTTCATGCTTTTAACGTGAAATATAACATAAATGAATTAATAGTTGAAGTTGTTATCGTGAATATATCGTCGGGTCCATAAAATTCATTAATTATAAATAAGTTATTGCAGATCAGCAATGCATGAAACATAAGAATCAAGACGCACAGTGTTTTTTTTGTTTTTTGTTTTGATATACACCAAGAGAAACAAGCGCGAGCGATGATCAATTATTTAAGCGTCTATACTGCTATTATCCAAGATTGATTAACAATGCAAACCAAAGTCACCGGATATAACTGTGAACTACGCTCCCAAATACTACAACTACGTTAAATGCAGGACGAGCGCAAAGTACACATTCACATCATCAGGATAACAGTGTACATTCATTTGTATAAGTAGATTTTAAAGGTAGAGTGCAATCTGTGAATCAGGTCAGACTACAACTAGACGACGAAAACACAACAAACAAATCTCCATAGTTAGCGAATGACAGCTTTTACCGGCATGGATATTATGAAAAATAAAAGCGACTATAATTGTAGCAACACAGGTATGACTGGTTTTGGTAATGAAAATGCAAATGATGAATAAATATCTAACGTTTTACTGCATAATGTGCTACAAGTCAGAAATTTATTGACGGGTTCAATCTTTTGTTCCTTTAGTAATGACACTGACCTCGTTTTCTTTATTAACAACTGCTCCTAGAGAAACTGTCAGGTCAGGCGGATAAGAACTCTCCATTTCTTTCTCTCCTCTCAAATTCTTTCTTCATGAACACTGTTCCAGCTTAAGTTTCTTTTCTACATCTTTTCTTATTTGATCTCTTCACGTTTTCATGTCTGCATCTGGGTGTTTCCCTCCTCAATTTTTCATAAATTCTTCTTGCTGTTCTTTCGAAAATCATTCTCATTATATGTTCAAACCATTTCAAGCATTTCTTTAACACTTTCTACTTCCAAAACATTCCTAATGTATACATTTCTTATTCTATCTTACCTTGTTTTACCAGCATTATCCATACAACTGTCATTTCCATTGCTTGTATTCAATTATGGCTCTTTCTGTTAATCTCCATGTCTTTGCTGCATAAGAGAAAATGGACAAAAAGTAACTTTTGTTTATTAAAAGCTTGCAAATCAGCGAGACATCACTGTCCCAAAATAGACTACTACCACTGTTAAAAAAAACTCTGGCCTAGTGAAATCCGCCTCGATATTTCTTGATCTAAATTTCCATCACTTTCTAGTGAAGTGCACTTTCCAAATATTTGAAGTTTTCACTACTCTTCAAGACTTGCCCATTGAATTTAACATCATTAACTTTTAAATTTCCTCTATCATTTAAAACCAAAGTCTCTATCTTTTTGCTATTACCTAATACATAGTTCAATATCACACTGTACATCTGTCCACTGTTGCGACTTTTCTGAATATACCCCGCCAACACAGCTGTTTCTCCTTTTTGGTCGTTAATCATATCTAGGACACTATTCATCACCACAATAAACAGCAATGGATAAGGCACTTCCTTGCTGCAAGACTATTATTAAGTGTAAATGTTGATCGCCCTTTTCTAAAACCAAATTACTCTTCTCTTAGACCCTCTATTTGATCTTTTATTCTTCCTGAAAGTATATTTTTCATAAATCTTTGCACAGGGACACAATAATCTTATTCCTCTATAGCTACTACACTCCCTTCTTGAAACTTCTTTATATATTGGAACAATAACCGCTTAGTAAAATCGTCAGCTATCGCTTTTTTCTTTAAGATAAGGCAAATCACCCATTCCTGGGGATTTTCCATTCTTCATCTTCTTTAATGCTTCTCCGACTTCAGTCAGACCTATTTTCCTATTATCTCTCACTCTCTCTCTCTCTCTCTGTCATCATATTATTCATTCCACTTTATTTCACTATGGCTTTCATTTTTGTTTAAAAAATCAAAATCAGCTAACGCCTTTTTATTCCCTTATAGGGAGTAGGCAGTACTGAGTGGGCAGTTCAATCTCCGCCGGCAGCCAATCAGAGATAGCTGGCCCGTGTCTATCACTAATTACAGCAGCCACCGATGAAGAGGCTGACAAACAAGTGCTGCCATCTCTTGGTACCTAACCCTAACAAGATATGTTACTGTCTGAAATATTGTGGGTACTACGGTCGATTTTCTTGAGTTTACGGGATAAAAAAACTCGCTTGCCCATGCCAGAGAGCGACTAACTCGGGATTCGGGCGATGAAAGGCTTAGAAAAAGTTCCTCCAGTCGGCGACTAAACTTGAACTTAAGTCTGACTTCGAGCGACCAAGCGCAGAGAACGCAAGCGCCACTTCCACTGAGCTGATATTTATTAATCCAAAGCATCTATATACATTCAGAATATATATATATATATACATATATATACATTCAGAATATATATATATATATATACATTCAGAATATATATATATATATATATACATTCAGAATATATATATATATATATATATACATTCAGAATATATATATATATATATATACATATATATACATTCAGAATATATATATATATACATATATATACATTCAGAATATATATATATAATATATAATTATTTACAGATATATACAATATGTACATAGCATGCTTTTCAAAGGAAACGTTTTACATTGATATTTCATTTTCATGTACAACACTATAACATGCTCAGAGGATATTTCCGCCTAAAGTCCTTTACAATATTTTGAGCAGTCATTTCTCTTTATACAACACAGGCTTTTCGTTTAAAAGATCTCTAAAATAAAATAATGTTGCCACATCCTCCTAATATGTCTTATTTCCCAGCAGTCATAAGATTGCCGTCTGCATTTATTAAAAAAAATCCTGGTTTCTCATTTCTTCTTCTTCTTTCATTCTTCATTAGTCCATATAACATTTCTCTTGTTTCCATTTACATCTTCTTCTAACTTATGTGTAAATTCAACACAGTTTTTTATCTTTTCCTCTGTAACTATTTTTTGCATGGCTCTATCTCAGATTATAAACTATTCTATTATTATTTGATTTAGTTTTAATGAACTTAACGCCAACCTTTATTTATTTGACGTGATTGCTACTTGATCATTCTACCAGCGCGTTTCTTTTCCTTTTTTACTTCCACTTGTTCATCCGCGAACCTCTTTTGCTGTTTCTACCAATCAATACATCTCGCAACTTTTGCCATTCCTAATCTACATATATATATATATATATATATACTTTTTCTCCTGAACTTTTTCTCCTGAAAGCAATAGTTTATTGATAACTCGAACTCACTATCAGTGAAAGCTGAAAGACTGAAACTGATTGTCGTAAATGAGTTCGGCCTACTCCCTTTGAAGTGTATAGGGCGTTAAAAGACATTTTAATCAACTGTAGTATTTACAATCATAAATAAATTAACAAACATTAACAATAATTTATTATCCTCATCATGAATACAAAAATTATTCTTATTCCAAAGTAAGAAAGATTTTCAAACTATTTCAATTTATTTTAAATTGATAAATTTATAACATAAAACAAACTTACATGAAATTAGGCGCTAAAGTACACCAAACCATCTGCGGTAACTTATGGAGTCATTACTGCAACAGTTAGAAACGTTATTATACTCATAAAATGAACGTAAAATTAGATTAATCCAACATTCGGAAAAGTTAGATTATGAATGAGTTGGTTTCAAGAATATCACGATTATGGCTTCAAGTTGGCTATTTGAAAAAGAATAATAGGTCGAATAACGTCTCCTATACAAGCACGGAAAAAGTGCCGATGAATAATTAAAAATTTTTCCATATACCATTTGTAATTCTCGACCTTTAACTTTATTCATTACTAATTTATCTGACAACAATGAAAACAAATATGGCATTGCTTAAACTAAACCAAAATAACGACACGCTTTTAACTAAAGCCAGTTCTTTTAGCATTTGTTCTTCAAGTTCAAAATTCTAATGCTATTAGGATTTCTTTAAGGAATCGATGCTATAAATTTTATCTAGCCAAGTTAATTAGTTTTGGTAAAAAAAATACTCGTAGTTTCTAACAAACAAATAAAAACCGCATGATATTTAAAAAAAAAAAAAAAAACTGTGTCCAGAAAATCATGAGCACATTCTGTGACAAAAGCATAGCAAACACGTCAAATCGAATTCTGTAGGCTTCAGAGAATTGCAAAGGGTAAGACATATCACCTACGGTGAAACAGAACACCAGAAATCGTTAGGGAGGATAGACAGCGTCATTTTAACCCGGAGACAGCTTTCTTTGCACTTTGCTATCATCGTTCATCCAGGTTGCTGTAGCAACAAAAAAAAAAAAGGATAAAGGAAAAAAAAACTGTCGCTTCGAAATGAAGCTTCGATGTAGAGATCGTCTATCTTAAATGAATGGAAATGGCCAACGAGCGAGATGACAAGGCAGCATAAAAAACTACTCAAGCGTTAGTATTCATATTCGCTGTGTATTCAACGCATTAGACAAGGGTCTGATTAACAGCGATTGCATCAGTTACAAGCAAAAAGATGACAATGTCACCGGATAATATTTAAATCCAGAATCACAAATATATATATATATATATAAGTTAGATAGGGCTAAAATGGCCTCGTCTACTCCCCATATACGGGAATAAAAAGGCGTTAGCTGATTTTATATATATAATGAAAACAAAAATATTATTTTGTTGACGAGTGTAATGGAAAGTCGTGCTGTCCAGAATCCTAAGAGAAAAAAATCTCAGGAGATAAAAAAAAAGTTTTAAACTACTGTTTCAATGCATTTAATATAATTCATTATTTTGACAATAGTAAACTTGAATATAATAAATATAAGCCTTTTCTGCGAGCAAACTCTCCCTCCTACAATTCTATATGGGAAAATTAAGCGTATCTGAATTTTAGACAAAGTCTGCACTGTATAAAGTCATGCTGTTCCGCCTGTAAAAACTAGTCCGGAAATGCAATTTTTGTGTGTGGTAGAGCATAGCAGACACAGCGGAACAGTTTATTTGATGTTAACAGCAGGAGATATCGCGTATTATTCTATCACAAGGTAATATTTTCACTAAAATGTCACGAAGAGATACAGTTATCAGCGATGGTTATCGTTGACCAGCTTAGTTCTGCAGGAAAATTTGCCCATATAACTGTTTATGGGCCATTAAAGTAACTATTAGACATTTGCCAATATATCAGCCTCACCAAATGCGGGAATCTATGGCTACTAAACTAATAATTAAAATTTCGAGTCACTCAAACCTTTGACTTTTTTTAACACCCGACTTTGGTGGAGAAGGAAATGGATTGAATAAGATAATGTAAAAATGGTAAGAAAATTTGACTGATGAAAAAAATAACAGAATGTGATCATGCAGAATACATCTGGAGGGACAAGGAGTAAAGAACGATACATTCTTATGTGATCTTTAAAAGTTACTCCGCATATAGTAATGAAATACAATATAGATTATACTTCTTCTTCTTCTTCTTCGATTCATCCCCCCCCCCAGGACTGGTAGACTACTCCTCTGCTACCTCCCGTAAGGGTAAGTATTATGCCTGGAGATTTAGTCTAACTTGTTTTGAAGGACGAAAAACCCTCCACTGTCATATGAGACCAGATAATTTACTATTTCAGTGAAAAGACCTGATCAGAGTTTCTCACGTAATAGACGGGATTCGAACCCGGGTCTTCCAAACCAAACGCTTCGTCTATACCAAATGAGATACAGATGCTCTATAACATGTAGTCAATGAAAATAATACTCCTAGGCCGAACGCTTAATATACACTTTTCTATGTGTCCTTCTTCTTCCTTTCCTATATGGTAAATATTATTTTACATGGGCAAATTCAACTGGAAAAGTGACTTACCGAATGAAAGCCAAAACGTTTAGTCTAATTTAAAGAGCTAAATTGAGCTCACATAAACAAATAATTTCAACAGAATAGTTCAATACATTTTGAGTCAAAGAAGTTGAACAAAGAAATATCTCTGATAATGACCCTCACATTTCTTGTATGTAAATACTAATTTTGATACCAAAGAATGATGGCGTGAATCAGCACCAGCGAGTTAATATTTAGATGGAAAACGTGTCTTCAGGAAAATTTCATATGTGGATGGACTTTGGACAAGGTAAGAGCTGAGAAAGAGTATATTTGTTCAGAGAATGTGGCATTTGGGGAAAGGGAACAGACAAATCTTGACTGAAGTATACTAACTGCAAGTAATCTGAAGTTTTACCATAATCAAAAGAACGCCTTAAAATATTAATGCATCAGTAGAGTACTGCTACTTCGCATTGCATGTACTTATCTTAATAGAACAACTTCGCCAGTCACTTAAGACTGGCGCCATCACCGTAACAAAAACTGTGATTCGCAACTAGCAGAAAGCAGGTTACGGCATATACCAAGTTTCATATTACCATACCAATTTATTTCACATGAAGTTGTACAGACAACGGGTGCGACTTGAACCAACAAGTATATCTCGTTGTTAGTTTTTATATTCGTGGGGACTGAATTTATTATCTTGAACTTTACAAAGCCCAGTGGTTCGTCTTCTTAATATACATGCATATATTTTTGTGTCATGATCATTGCATAAAATGAAACATAAACAATGAATGAAATGCTGCATTAGGGTATTCGTACAAGAGTATTTTGACACAAAGTAATCTTTTACCTAGCTAGCTTTAACATAAGAAATCAGCTTGACAAAAAATAGTACAATAATAGTAACAGTAGATAGTTACATCCGGCTATTTCAAATAAAACAAAATATATATACAAACCTTCTTTCTTTCTTTCTTTTAATTTATTTAAATTACTGTTTGAGTGATGACGAACGACGAGGCACAATATCCGGACAATCACACGAAAACTATTCGGCATGGCTACTGTGATACTGTAATCAACTATCTACGTAGTAAATACAGAGATTCTGTTCCCTATTATTTATTGTATATTATTTTATAGATAATATTTATTTTAGATGTCTGCGTAACACATAGTAACGTCCATGATGCAGAATAATTGATTGCAGAATTGATTCTGATATCAAAGTAGGAGAAATTTTCTCGACCATTATTCAGACGATTCCAGATTTAGTTAATCTTTAGTGAAAACAGATATTTTATGATATTTTTTATTGCGGAAGAAATTTATGGTTTTAATCCTGTAATTTCTTTATGAATACACAAATAAATATTCGTTAGAATTATGAACATCTTTTCTTATACAAGCCGATGTACCCAAGCTCGATAATGTGAGAGGTGAAGACCAAAGACCAACTACCGATTTTAAAAAGAATGAAAAAACATTAACAGAGTTTTTATCTGTCTCATACTTCTACCTATGCGTAATGTAGCAGATGTTTTTAGGTTGACAAAGCAGTTATAATTTAATTTTTAAAAAAGCAATTATCGCCGAACTGCTACTATTTGGCAACATGAGGAAAACTCTCACATGAAAAACATTGAAGTTATTGTCGTGATTAAAGTATAAGGCGAAGTGTGGCATTTTAATTTTTTTTATGATAAACTAAATACTGACTTAGCAATCCTGATGTTTTGTGGAAGTCCCGAATCCCTCTGTGCTTGCATTAAACGGTATCGCTATTTTGTCTGCGAAATCATTACAAGTGAATGAAATCAGTATAGAGCTGATATTGTGCGTGGTAGCACAAACGGTGTAGTACTAATTTTTAGCAAGCGCCAATTAAGAATGTGAGCTTAGGCCATTTAGAACTCTCGCTCTATAACAAAAACGGTGTGTGCATGTGCATATAGTTAAGTTTATGCTTGTGAAGATGTATTATGACAAAGATGAAAGAAATACTAGCATAATATTCAAACTTAAATTAAGGGGATATTAAATCCCACATAGTTTTAAAACCGAATAAGAAACTCAAAGATTGGAATCAGAGAGTTTCTTGCCGAATATAGTAAACTATAAAGTATCGGCGAACACTTAGCGTGAGCTAATGCAAGTGATCCTAGTACGTAGTACAATACCGGACGACTCGTTGAAAAGGTGGGGAAAGTTCAGATCGCTATTCTTAGGTATTTTCCATAATGCAAAACACATTTCCTAGGAAAAGCTTATTAGCTCTTTATACTTAAATAATATTCAAATTTTTGTTAATTATTATCCTCGGGTGCTTGTTTATTTCTATTAAACAAAAACAGGTTTAAGTATTCTACATGACATTTGAATCAGGGACTATAAACAGGAAGCTAAGGAAGGAAAATGCCTTTATAACCGGCTAGGGGTGTGTGTGTGTGTGTGTAGGAGGGGGTCTACTGAGACTTCCGATATAGTACCGCTCCCCGCTTTAACAACTCACCAAATAATCAGTGGCGGTAAAATGAGTATTTTCAGCAAATAATTCTATGCTAATACATATACTGCTTGGAAAGAAGTTAACGGACACCATGGTGTGAGGAACAAGTAGCCATGGCGCCCACCTTAATAAGATGTAGGACCTCCTTTCGCCGCGATGACTGTAGCAATTCTAAGGGCGTACTTTCCACACGCATAAGATAGGGATCAATGGGAATTTTGGAACCCGTAGGCATGTAACGAGGTCCTGGACTGATGTGGAACGGACGTCCCTTGATCTCACACGAACCCCATAGATGTTCAGTACGGTTGAGATCATGGCTCTGTGGAGGCCAGTCAATTATGGTGACGCTCAAGTCCACAAACCACGCAGTTACAACAGCAGCCTTATGACACGATGCACTGTCTTGCTGAAAGAGACAATGGTCAGTTCTGTAGAAATGCCACAAAGTAGGAAGCATTGCATTGTCCAGAATGTTCATAATACTTCTCGGAGTTCAATGTTCGTGGCATCACAAACAAAGGTTCGAGGCCAAACCAGGAAAAACAGGACCATACCATTACACCGCCACCTCCGAATATCATAGTTGAGATTATGTACTCTGGTAAGAGACGTTCACCGCCACACCCACACCAGTCCATCTGATCGGTAGAGGGTGTATAGCATTCGTCGATCCACAACACAGCTTTCCAAGCTTTCACGTCCCGCTGTACACGCTCTTTACACCGCTGAAGTCGACGCTGCATGTTGGTTCGGGTAAAGTGGGACTTGCATATTGCGGTTCTACCATGGACCGCAGATTCGTTTGTGGATTAAATGATAATAAGAAAATACCATTTTTAAATCTATGTATGCTGGCTGTAATAAGCAAATTATGAAGAATTAACATCGAATGATTAAAATAAACCACTACTCTCGTGGATTGAAGAACTACAAATGGTAAATTTTGTATAATTCTTTAACATACATATTGTCTTTAAATTAATCTAAATTTTACTTTCAAATCATTCAAGATTAATGAGTATTGTACATACAGTTTAAAATTCTTTCTTGTCATCCATTGTTATTATAACTTTAAATGGCCACACACTACACGCCCCCCCCCCCCCCACACACACACCCAGCACTGTTGTAGCGTACTTGTATGTCTTGGGACCACTGTGTGTGTGCGTGTGTATGTGTGTGTTTGAGGCTGAAAAAAAATGGAGATATATCTGAATGAAGAAACTATGCAAAAGGATGAAACTTAGATGTACACGAAAGTGTTCCCGGAGATGAACCAAGTTCATCACGAAAAACACATTAGTAAAGATTCTGTTTATACCTTTAAGTTAAATTTTATTCATCACAGAAATTAATAAATTTAGAGAAATTAAAAAGTATTGAACACCCATACTTCGTAGAACTGAGGCTGGAAATGTTCCAAGAATAGTCAGTTCATGTTGAAGGGGAGAAAGAAATAAAGGATGTACAAATTGGTCACCAACACGCGAAATCACGTGCTTTATACGTAAATATTCCAACTGTTGTACAAGCAAAATAGTTACCACTTTAAGAACTAGGATTTTCATAAAAGAAAAGCCAATTTTCCGATGTATAGTAATAAACACTCATCCCACGAAACGCATTGATTACTCTAACATCGGAATAGATTCTTCTTCTTCTGACATGCGCAGAAATGTCGAAGGGTCTCGCATCTGTGGGCGTACAGTACCAATAAATTTTTGCATTTGTATCTGTTAGATCATTACAGTTAAAACAAAAGACGGCCTAAAAAATAAAGAAGCTGAAGAGATATCAAAACAGAACAAGTTTCAAGATTAATATCAGAAAAGAATAGATTGCCCTGGTTTAAACAGTGTTGAGAGGAAGATCTAAAGAATAAAGGTAAAATAGTTTGATGAGAGTTACTAGTAACAGTACAGTTTAAAATTTTAAAATTTACACCATCCGGTGAAAGGTGATGGATGCGAAAGGAGACATTAATTAAATTTTAACTAACAGACAAAAACTCGTTTATGAGACGATGTGGTGTAGAATTGCCACACTCAGTGAAATGTGTAAATTTGAGTGTGGAGTGGCAATAGCAGGCGGATTAATGTTGTTGCGGATTTACAACTAAAGCAAGTAAGACTATGAGACCAGTGTATTACTCGTATATTTGTTCATGCATATGTTCTGCAGTGTGATTCCCTATTTTGAGATATGAAAAAACCGAGGTTTCAGGTGGAAAAACCTTGTTCTTATGACAGCTGCTGAGTAGATTAATGTAAGGTACTTTAGGTTGGAACAGTGTAGTGTGGGAATGACCGGAAGGATAGCAAGTGTAATGTAATGAAGTGGTTTCCAGCGTTTTAATAATATGGCAAAAACAAAAAAGAAATTAAAAAAAGGTAGCGGGAAAGCATAAAATGAGCATGTTTCCATAAATCGAGAAATAATTCTGAAATTGTTCACTTCGATGGTTTCTTTATGGAAAACCACAGAACACAGACAAAAGCAGAGAAAAAAATAACTAAAACATGGGCAAATATTGAGAAAAGAGAAGAAATTAACAGAAATATAGTATTGGACAATATGAAGCACGAAACTGGAAATACTGTTCATTTTTTCCCATGAATATAATATGGGGGGGGAGGAAAAGAAACGATGCGCTAGATAAGTTGTAGGAAAGAGGAACTGTTGTGAGAAAGATTCACCATGCTGTGTATGAGAACTGCATGATGTATACTAGAATTTATTAATATAATAATAATTTATAATTATATTATTATAATTGTATACTAATTGTACAGTATATAATATGCATAGTAATATCTATAATATAATAATTGTACAATTAATGAATTTATATTTTTATGTATAATGTATACATTATATAAAGAAATGTATGGCAAACTGTTGGCAATATATATATATATATATATATATATATATATATATATAATCTGAAATTTACAGATGGAAAGCGGAGACGTCATCCACTTAATCAGGCCATCAAAGAAATATTTAAAGCAAAGGAAATATGATCACTTTCTTAAACCAATTTTTGGTTTAACTATACTTAGATCTCACCGCATAAGTACATTATGGAATCTCATTTTAACCGACAGCTAGAGGAACCAGCATCTATCACTAAGAAACGAACATGTAATATTAGCTTAAAATCATTATACTTATGAAGCATTTCGGAAATAGATAATCAATGTAGCTTATGTGAGTTTACTTCAAATGACATATATCAAATCGCACTCTTAATATATGACAAAATATTCGAGCATAAATAAAAAACGCCTGATTTAATTAGAATAAAATTACCATCGCAATCTTTCAAAGAATCAGAAGGCGCTTACCATAAGCTTACAGTACGAAATACCCATGGTGGTTTCTGCTGCAGGTCTCTTCATCCAGTTAGCATCACGAGGCTTCTGTTGACAGCAAAAGCTCTTCGATGCACTCTGCTTAATGTTCCGTACATAACTTAGTTAAAGATAGTGTTAACCGTTAACATCACTTTCTTATCGAAATACCGAACGCATAAGATGTGGCTGTTCCATCAGCTTCTTTTCTCGAAGCGACCAATTTGGAGCAAGATCGCACGTACGAGTACACTAGGAAAGCCAAGGAAGCAGGCACAGACTCAGAGAAGGAAATGAAAAAGCAAAATATAAAGTCTGTGGTATGAAAAAAAAAAAAAAATCATGAATCCAGTTTAATCTAAATAGCGGTTTCCGTCATTCCTGCCGCAACAAACAAACTGGTGATATTTGCGCCATCATATCAAACTTTCCGGTCACACTAAGTCGGCCTGGAGGTGCCACAGCGATGTGATTGTCCATAGGAGAAGGTAATTTGGCGAGTCGCTCGAGCAGCACGAGTTAGAAAACCGTAACTGGATGGATGCTATTGTGGACGCTCGTCTTTACAGCAGAGAAGAGAAGTCGCTGACCTCTCTCTCTCTCTCTCTCTCTCTTTCTCTCTTTCTTTATTGATGCTTCGCCCCTTTGAACACGGCTAGGTATCCATGCTGTGGTCGTGACAATGCGTATTTTCTCAATAACAACCAACATTTTTTAATCCTACGTAAAACACAGAAGTGATAAGAGCTAAAAGCGGAAACGGAGGCTGTTAGTCACGCGCTGCAACTATTATACCCGAAGTTATGTTGACCAGAGATTGGCATCTCCTTCTTATCACCTCAGCCATTCCAGAAAGAACCTGATTCTACCAAACTAACTGGTTGCATGGCTTAGTTTATGAGAAACCCTGAAGGAAATTTGTAATGAAGGAAGATCACAACAAAGACAATTTACGAAAAAGCAGTATGATTTAGTAACGGATTGTGGCTTTCCATGCTACAAAATCGGTAATTAATTTCACATAAAATCATATATTGAAAAAGAAAAGGAAACTTCGATTGTTCAATATAATTAAGAATATATCTAATTTCTTCTTTAGATTAATTTCACTTCATCTGTATCTTTTCTGTCTCTTTAAGGATTCCATTTTTATATACAAATATCACCTACCCACAGTGCATTTATATAATATGACACAGAGAAACAGCAATAAGATTTAAACTTAGAGATATTAGAATAAAAATGCATTCCAAACAAACAGTTTACATTTAAAGTATTCATTTAACACGAAAATGTGTGTGTGTGTGTGTGTGTGTGTGTGTGTGTGTGTGTGTGTGTGTGTGTGTGTGTGTGTGTGTGTGTGTGTGTGTGTGTGTGTGTGTGTGTGTGTTGACTTTGAAATTTACATAGTTACAATCAAATATTTTAACGGAAGGTCTGATTGTGAGAGCAGCAATTAATTCGACGATGAACTGTTCATTCAGTACTATTTTTTTAATGAATGACTCTACTCAAAAATGAATTTGAATACGAATAAAAATACGACGGTGGTCTGAACAGTTCTCGGCCTAACGATGAAAAAAATAATTTATAATTTCAAAATTATTTTTATTTTTCAACATAATCTCCCTTAACCCTGCGGAGGTCGCGGCCAAAAAAATTGCAGCGTAAGTTGCGTGTATCTGTGAGATACATTCATTACTAGTATGAGCTAAAACGCGATAAAAAAAAAATACTGCAAATATAATACATGATGGTTTATTTATTTTCAGTTACAATCTAGAAATTATTGAACAAAGAAAAAACCAACAACTAAACCAATACTATACTGATATCGGAGTTCACGGTATCTCTCAGATACAATTTACTATCAAATATTATTTTCACTTTCGTATTCGACTTTATCATTCTCATCATCGAACTCGAATAACAAAATCGCTGAATCTCTTCAACATCTGATGGATTATCCAATCGATATATTTTTCCAGCCATTTTCAACGGTAAATAAAAAAAATTTAAAAAAAATAAACCATACTATACCGACATCGGGGGTCGCGGTATCTCTCAGATACAAATTACTATGAAATATCACAAACCTTTACATAACACGTGTTGAACCAAAACTGACCGCATAAACAGTGCGAAATATCACTCGTAATGAATGCACAGATGCTCATGACCTCCAAGCTATACAGTGGATATGTGTAAGAATATTTATATTAAACAATTTGTTTGTATCTGTCAGATCAGCCGCGACCTCCACAAGGTTAAGACTAATACATTTATTTCAGCGATGATCCGCGTCATTATCCCGTCCCTATAGTGATCCTCAGTAAGCTCTGTAAAATACCCCTCTACAGCTGCAATCACCTCTTGATTCGAAGAAAAACGCTGACCAGCGAGGAAGAGTTTTAATTTTGGGAAGAGATTAAAGTCACAAGGAGCCAAATCTGGGGAACAGGGTGGATGTTCCAACAATTCATAATGCAGATCCCTTAATTTTCCCATTGCCAAAACACCTTTGTGGGCAGGTGCATTGTCCTGATAAAAGATGATTTTTTTCTTCTGCAAACCGGGTCTTTTCTCACTAATTTTTTCGTCTAGTCTGGTTAAAAGATCGGAATAATATTCCCCGGTTATTGTTTTACCCTTTTCGAGATAATTAATAAACAAAAGACCTTTAGCATCCCAAAACACCGATGCCATGACCTTTTTCCTGCTGATGGAACCGACTGTTTCTTTGGCGCTGAACAACAGCTTCTGTCCACTGTTTTAATTGCTGTTTGGATTCTAGTGTGTAATGGTGAATCCAAGTCTCATTTATAGATAATAAATTGACCCACTAAATCAGTTTCATTCTTGTTAAAACGTTCCAAGAACTGTTCAGAGATTTTCAGGCGAGTGCTTTTTTGATCTGCTGTGAGCAAGCTCGGCACCCATCTTGCGCAAAGCTTTTTTCATTTGCAATTCTTCATACAAAATATATCCTACACGTTCTTTACCATATTGTGCACTTGATCAATGATTTCTGGTGCTGTTAAAAGAAGGACATCCTTTTTTGGATGTCCTTCACGTGGATAATCTTCAAGGCTGGTACGGCCACGTTTAAACTCGGCAGCCCATTTCTTAACTGTCGAAAACGAAGGAGAATAGCGCCCATCAACTTTTATGAACTTCGAATGAATTTCTTTTGGCGTTAAACCTTCTTTTACAAAGCATTTTGTAACCGCACGATACTCAATTTTATCCATTTCAAGGGATGCAGACAACACTTTTGCTTCAGACAGCTGTATAAAACAAATTTCTTGAAAACATTCTATAATACAAAATTCTACTAGAATGATTTGCATTTTCACATGGATGCTTATGACAGATGTACCAACTTAGAAAAAAAAAATCTTGCCGATGTGTTGCCATCTATGGTTGAGGCCGAGAACTTTTCAGACCACTCTCGTACGTATTTGTTCTTCCATTCTCCTCATTCTCAAACACCTAAGTATAATATCAATCATATTAGTAAGCAATGCAATGTTAAAAAGCTCCATCGAGGAATAATATATAATCGATAGAATAAAGATGCGGTTATAATTGGTCACTCACCATATAGTTAACCAAACAATTTTAATTGAGAAAATATGACTGTCCAAGTTTAAATGAAGGAACTTCTTCTCTATGTACTGCCACGATGCTGATTAGACTTAATTTAATTTGCGCAATTAAAAATTAAGACAACAGTTCTTAGAAAGCAGTAATTTTCATTGGATGAGATATAGTAATACTTCCGAGATGAGCAAAGAAAATGACTGTTTTGAAGTTATGTATTCCAAATGCTCAGAAAATGATCTCACCCCTGTACAAGTTTATTCTGTCACTATGACTAATGACGAGATTCCGAAGTTACATGTCAATTTCCGGAAATCCACTTGCATCTTATGTACGCTTTTGACAACATAAAGTGAGAAAAAATATCGTATCACATTATATTTTCAAAGTAAAAATGTTAGAAAAAATATACTTAAGAAGTATGAATTAAGTTGTATACATAAATTGCATGATTTCATAAAACTTAAGTGTGTCTGTGGGGGGGGGGGGGAGTGCAAGAATATTTTGCGACAAACATTGTGAATCATTGAAATGAAAACTACAGTTCTGCGATAGCTAGTAATTTAACTGAGAGTAGGGGGCCACTTAGTCTCTTGTGATTATTTGCTTCTGCTTACTATTTTGATGTAGTTTAGCATGATTAAAATCAATTAATGTGAAAAATTCACACAACACACACACACACAAATTCTTATTCCTATTCAAAAATTGAATTAGATGAAAATTCCTCCTTCTTCCGGGAGATCAAATATCAACAATGTAATCTCAACATTCCACACAGTCAGCTTATTGCTCTTTGGTTATGTATGTGATTTATAATCCAAAGTACTTTATAATCAAACTAAATTATTTCTTTCTTCGTAGTACAATGCATGTTGTTATCCAACGAATATCCTTAGTCGTTGAGGCTTTGTGTATCTGGATTACACTTGCTTATTACTGTGCAATAGCCCGAAATAACCACTGTTCATTCTTAATGCTATCTAACTAACCCATAAATATGTTAAGAAAATGTATTCACTGCTGTATACAAGTTCGAGTTATATATATCGCGGTATATATACACACATCATAACATAAGCGAAGTATATGCATCAGTTAACCTTAAACCAAGTAGCAGAGCAAAATGAATTATGCTTATGACTAAAGTTCCAAGGATACCAATTTGTTCCGATGTCCGCACACAAAATATGTCCTAAAGACCGGATGAAGAGTAGTTTCCCTGAGGCAAAACAAAACGCGGTGAAGTTCAAACAAATACCCAACGCCCCTTGTAGAGATTTCCCAGTAACTTATTCAATTAATGGTTAATTTCTTTTCGCATTCTTTAACATTAAACCAAGTAAGAACCTTTTTAAACATTCCATAGTTTGCAAATGAATAAACACATTGAAAAATATCCTTCCATTTTAGTCAACCTAATTGTCATCTTAATAAACAAAGCACACAAGAAGAGTATTTTTGTGACTGTTAATTTTTCATAAAATTCTAATCTAGAGATATAAAAATATCAGAAGACTAAATTACTTTGTTGCATTAATTTTAACACACTCGTTTCTATAACAACCGACATTGTACCTGAAACAAATACCATTATCGATCATCTAAGGCGGCTCCAGAATTACTAGGTAGTCTACATTTTTTAATAAAAAAACAAGATTCCAGCTTTCATAATTCTGAAAATTTTTATACATCCGACTGGAAAACAGATGAATGTTTCTGTTCTTTTGAAAAAAAAAAAACTGAAGACAACTTCAAGATAACAAAACTAATTAAAAGTGAATACTTTGCCAATCGTTGATTTTTTGTTTTTATAAGATATCAGTAACGACGATACATATTTTTAATTGTGATAGTTTCCTGAAGAACTAAGGATATCCCTCATTGTCTATTGGAAACCTTAGGAAAATCATACTTCACGAATCTTTCCCTTTCTTCACATGCATCTTAGAAAAACTCGGTACACCAATGCGATTTTTCTGTAGCTTGTTTTACATTAAAAATCATACAGGCGATGGATGATAGAGAGAGAGAGAGAGATACTAGCATATAAATTGCAAATTATTTTTGTATAGAATACCAACATAATACTGACCAATAAAAGTTATAAATCGTTATATAAAATAAATAAATAAATAACAGCGAACAGGAAGTAATATCAAACAGATTACCACCACTTCAATACCATATCATGTGACTATCATTCAACCAAAGTTATCATGTTTCTGTCGTAGTATTTGAATGGCTCCCAAGGAATTACAGGCATTCGCCTTACGGTGACTCCTTGATTATCCACTAAGATGTGACCGTCTTGACTCCCGGTAACATAATCGTGATCAATGTCATAAGCAGGTTTGTAAACTCATAAGCAATGTCTTGATATTAACACGTCGGCTGAATTGAAATGAAACACTCAAATTTCCTTCGTCCAGTGAACTTCGTCGTTGTCTAGAAGTTATCGGAAATAATGGATCCTTTAGTATCGTCGACACTGGTCAATACACGTCGGTCAGCTTGAGCAATTTTTCCCTCTAATATAGAATTTATCTGCAGATAAAAACTTTTCCTGGCGTCACAATTCTGGCTTCGGTGCTCCTCTAGCAAAAAACACTTTGGAATGTCGAATGGTCATAATGTAGTGTCGCGATCTGACAAAAAAAAACTATGAAAACCACATATTATGTCATATGAAAACTGTTAACAAAGACTTTCCGATTTACACTCACTAATTATTTCCCAATTCTTCGGAAATTTTATATAAAACTTAATAATCATTAACAAACAATCATCATAAAATTGAAATTTTCTTTTTTCTTTTTTTCTTTTTTTTTTTGATAATTCAATAAAAATTACTTTCCATTCTGATACTCATTTGACGGTGTTAACTGAGAAGATAGCAATTGGTTATCTTCAGCAACCCTGCATCGTAGTTTTAGTAATGTCGAACATTAAGCATCGGAAGTAGCAAAAATGCTACTTCCGATCGTGTTCGTTTGAGAGAAATTCTGTTGGTTCAGTAAGCTAGCTGGTTATGGGTCAGATTCACAAACGGAATTCGAAGTCTTTTTTAATTATTGCAATCAGCTGAGTCATAAGGATGGTGGTATCTTTCAGGTAGGACAAGAGCGAAAAAAAAAGAGGGAAAAAAATCACGAAATGCACATTATGGCACACAATGACTGTAATTTGATTTGCAGATGAATAAATTCGTTTTCATTTCTTAAAGTTAACATCCATGTAAGATTGTTCAACTTTCTTCTAAGCTTCTAATTACACCATTGCATACGCGGATATTCACCTTTATAAAACGATAAAGAGAATTCTCTTCGGAAAGCAGAGGAAGTTCTCAAATGATAACGTAACAGGTCAAAGAATGATGTCCCCTGTGATTAGCCGTGCTTAATCTGATATAGAGAGTGACAAAAAGGTTTCATGTTCGACAGGGAGCGGAGTAAATTATCTCATGAAGCTTGCGGATGACTATTTTCGGTCTAACATGTATGAATGACTGGTGATGCAGAATTAAGTTATACGTAAGCACAGCACGTCGACTTAATATCCACGTTCATGGGATTACTCAATTATATGTCCATTGTTTTTTTGTTTTGCTTTTTTCATGTTGTCCATGCTCTGCAATCGCTATCGCAGATCAAATGAGTAGTCCTCAAGTAGGGGGAATATATATATATATATATATAAATATAATGGATCTTTTGTAATTTTTTTTTTCAATTTATAATTATAACGGATTAATGTTTGAGTTAGTGGCAATAAGTCTATACGGTATGCATGCTCCTCTCTTGTACTCATTGAGATTAAGAGGAACAATCGTTCCTCTAGGCTTCGCAAGCTATTAATATGTTCTGAACAATAATAGCTATTCAATCAATGAAAGGAGTAAATGGCAGGAAGAGATAAAAACAACTTCTAATATTTAGAAAATTATATTTCGGAGTTACTTATTTCTTATATTTTATTTATTATTTGTGGTAAGTATAATAAATGCAGTTTGTTTACTTATTTTCATGTCCACTTTACCTATATTAGAGGCATAAGCATCAACATAATAATGTACACCATCACTTACAGACATCTAAACCAGACCTCATATTCTTGAAGGAAATCCAAATTACAGCTACAATAACCAAAGTCCACCTTCACTGCCCAAATTACATACCGCATGATTCTTTTCCCCACAAGAGTGACACCTGTGCCTTTATGAGATCAGACCGAGCTTGACAGAGAACAACAAATTTAAAAATCTGCTTTTGACTTCCTAGGTTTTTCTTTCTCCATTCAATAACATTAATCTGGTGTATTCGCTGCTCTCAAAACTCCGAAAGCCACTCTGACCTCTTCACCTTCCTATCCATGAAACTCTACTTTTCTGCAATCCACCTATCCAAATAGTGAAGTCATCTTCCTAGATGATCTTAACATCATAACTCTAATTGGCTTCCTTTTACCAATACCACCGATCAATTGGAAAAGATGAGGAAGTATTTGTGATAAGCAATACTTTAATGCAAATCGTATATCTTCCAACTCGAATATTTGATCATTTTCTCCACTCTGCCAATACCCTTGATCTTTTTTAACCAGTTCTCCTTCCGTAAATACAGTAGTGGTCACGTTTCCTCATGGTGACTCAGATCACAAACTTGTGCAAACAGTTAACGACTCTCACAGAATGCATTCCACCCCCACCTCTCAAGCCACCTCTGGAACTTTTACTCTTCCCTTCCATGTTCAGATTTTCCACTCTTCTGATCCAAATACCTGCTCTGAGCGAGTCAAAGAAATTATCTTCAACGTCATTAAGACCTTTGCCCTCCATTTATCCAAAATTCCTACACACTCTCCACGCAATGGTTTAACGAAATGTGCATCAAAGCAGTTGAAAAAATAAAATAAAAATCCAGAGTACTGCAGGTGGCTTCTAACAAGATCCCCAGTTTTATACTCAGCCTACATTGAAGTACGCAGTAAATCAAAACAACCATGATCAAATCAAAATCTGATTTTCTGGGCCAATAACAGAAACCTCGCCACATTCCCAAATGAAAAGTATGCCTTTTGGTCGCGTCAAGGCCATCGAACGCAATTTCTGCTAGGCGCTGCCATCTCTCTCTCACGCACACACACAAACACATCCGGATGGTACCACAGTAACAGTACCCAAAAATAATTGACTTCTTGGCATCGCTCTTTTCTTCCAATTCCTGAACAGGAGTCGAAAGACCAAAGCAAATCTTCTGCCAACCACATCTCAATCTTCTCGAAAAAAATGAAGAAAGTCATCAACAATCAATTTCTCCACTACCTAGAAGCTTACCAGTTAATCAGAAACACTCCCAATATTTACTTCGCCATTCTTGATACACGGCTGATCTGCTGAGCCTACATCACATATTAATGGACACGGGCATAGAAAAGGTTTGGAAAAGCATGTGCAGTCGGTCGTAACATTCCCAGATCGTGTCTGGTATTGAGGCCTGCTCAGTAAATTGCCATCCTTTGGTCTACTTGCCACTCCCTGTACTTGGGAACTAACAAACTTTCTACTGAGAAAGGTTGTTCGCTCTGTATCATGATGAATAGCTACCTCTCTCTGAGCTTCTCCGTAGGAGTGCCTCAGGCTCTGTATCGCATATCCACTTTCTCCTATATATAAACGAGCTATTCTTAATTGCCATTAATCCTATCCACAGAAGTATACAAATCAACTGACAGAATCAGATCTCACGCCGTAGACAGATTTACCTCCAGTCTTTCCTGGGATAAACACACTATATTAAAAGTTTCTCCATCTGCTGTCCAAAGGAGAGCGAATTGATTGATAGATGATCCTTTCCTCACTACGTCTCTTCAACTACTTTCTCTCTTTCTCTAAAAGCCGCGCTGTTTCAGTTCCGTGTTACTTCTTTCTACAGTTACTTCCATGATACTGATGAACTGAAAACCATCATTCCGCCACTTACTGTTGGGACTGTAAAAACGAGAGCAGTAGCTGTCCAACATCCCTTTACAGCCTAACTACAAAACATTGAACATGATTCTCTCTTCCCCATTTATTCTATCTACCTTTGTGCTCTGGAACACTCTTGCTCATGAATTGTTTCCTAACAACTAGAAACTCATGTATGGAATCTATATTTTAAAAAAATAAATAATAAAAAACATAATAAAAGGCTAATATACGGGTTCTTTGGGGATGATGACATCTATGCCAGCGATCATTTTGTAGCCGCTACTACCAAACGTTTTACGCTTTTACGCTTAAAGTAACAAAAAAGTGGATACACTCATAGGAGATGATAGGTGTCTAAAAAAATACATGGTAAAATCAAAATATTACTCATACTGCACATTCTATAAACAAAAATTGCAGTTGTATAAAAAAATCACAATAATCTGGATATTTTATTAGGAGTGCAATTATTTTAAGGACGCTCGAAACTAAGTCGAGGAGAATTCAAATTATGAAATACTGAAATATTTCCGTTATGGTACGCCCATCACACACCACAGCCTGGCACATAGGTCCTGATTATCGTAATAAATCTATCCCATTTAGTATCTTGATATTCATGAATATTTTCGAAGATGTGAATCATCACGGAATGCTTTGAGAAGTTAAGCGATTATCGTTTCAGAAGGGTTTAAAAATTAACAAAAAAAAAATTACCGAAATATTTATTTAAAACATTGCCATCATCTTTCTGAATAAGGTCTCTATTAGCTCCGAACCGAGAGAGGTACTCTGATTAACCATCAAGGATGAGTTTTGAATGAAGTAAATATTCGTGCAAAAAACAAGAAGAGGAAAAGAAGCACTGAAAATGAACACAAAGATGATTTAAACAGAATAAAAAGAAGTGAAACTAGTTCCTCTAAACATTTAGAGTCATGATAGGACAATAACTACTACAATGAAAATAAAGTTAATATTTTAACATTATTAGCATTTATATTTATAACATAATTAACATTATATTAACTGTACATTAATATAATTTAATAGTTTAGAAATTAGTAAAATGGCTAATAAACTGTGTATAAACTAATTCCAATATTATGTATTATTATCCGTTTGAAGACGTGGCCCTTTTTTTAAACCCCTACTCTTATCAACGGTCCAAAAGAGTGTGTGTGTGTGTGTGTGTGTGTGTGTGTGTGTGTGTGTGTGTGTGTGTGTGTGTGTGTGTGTGTGTGTGTGTGTGTGTGTGTGTGTGTGCAGATTTGAAAGAAATAACTATATAAGGAAACATTTTCAATAATTTCCTCAGTAACGAATCGATGAGCAAAAGCATTAAGTGATTTAAAATTAATAAACCTCTAATATTCTTGGGGAGATAAACGTATTGGCATTTAGAAAAGTTTTTTAATTTGAAGAACTGTAAATAACGTTGTCTGAGGGTGATGTCCTTGTTTTTCCCTCACACCTGCCTTCACGGCTGTACGCACTACCACTGACCAGGAACGAAGAATTAACAAGGTGGCAGCCTTTATTACAATTCATTCAATATTTTCCACGCCGTTCTCATTCGCATGTGAGGGCATGCCCTTCCGGTTCATGCAGACAAGTTCGGTAACCGTACTAACTGGTAATATCCTGGAAGTAGAGATAGTAAGTGACAGTTTGCTATAAAAGATTCTACGAGTACTTTGCTGATATAGAAAGGTACTGTTTTCATTGTTTGTTCACTTATTTTCGAGACAACTGAAAACGATTAACGTAATATGTAGTCATACACTCACCATTGACTGATTCTATTTTATATATGTGATGTCATGTATCACTACGTATACGTACAGCTTTTAAGTTAAGTGATCCCGAAGAAATGCATTTCTCCAATTTTATTTAAATGCAACCATTAAGTGGGAAGAACTGGTCCATAATCGCGTACTTATTTCATGCAATGCAGTATCTAACGCAAGATTGTTAAAAATGAATGATATTTCAAAGAAAAGTTGCCTACAGCTTCAACTTTGCTCATCAGAGATATAGGCCTACAAACAATATATGATCTATTCATGCATTTTACATAATAGTAGAAACGGAGCAGTTAGACACAGATGCATATCGTACAGCAACAGGCCACTGTGGTTAACGTTAGTCCAAGTAATGAGAAGGCAATGGAGAATTCAAGTAAACGTTTTTATAAAGAAAAAACAGGTCGTCCACATTTCGAGATTATAACATCGAAAATGTACCATTATTATGTACACTAGCCATTTTTTGAATAGTCTTTCTAGAATCGTAACAACGCAATACATCGTGATTGATTTTCAAATGATATTTGTTTCCTTTTGTTGTTATGTTCCATCGGGTCGTTTTCGACTCCTAATGATTCTATGAACATGCATTCTCCATTCAGATCTGTCCCTGGCCATATCTTTCAGAATTTCCAAGCGCATTCCAGTTGCTTCTTTAACTCCATCCATCCATCTAATTCTTGGTCTTCCTCTTCTCCTGCTTCCATCAACTTTATCAAGCATCATCATCTTCTCCAGACTGTCATTTGCTCGCATAATATGTCCGAAGTATGATAATTTTTGCTTGATGATCATAGCTTCGAGGGAGCAATCTGGCGCTTTATTCTCTCTATCAGAATAAAGTATAAACTCCTGGTGTCAAAGGGCTAGAAAATGCGGAATCCCTCCTTTTGAAACCAAACTCTTCAATCACATGACACCTCTAATAACAGAGTGATCCCACCCCGAGTAGTGACTTTCATCTACCACTTAAAGGACATTAAAAAACATCTATTCGTGATGTTTCTTATCATTCCCTTAAATCCCAATAAATATATCCCGGGTTGAAAGCAATCAGTACTTATTACATCGCTATAGCTGTATTCTTAACACATTAGCAGCTACGAAACTTAGAGAACTTTAAACAGATTTCAAAATAAAAAATAATTTTGAAATAATTTTCCTAGATTCAAAATGAATAAATAATTATTTTCAATGCATTTTATGGTTTTAATGGATGGAATCGACTGCCAGAGAATCACTGCGTCAAAGCCAAACCTTAAAAATAAATAAATATGGAAAAGTTCTTGAAAACGATGGATGTGGACCTATTGTATAAACTAATTGGTGGCATTTTGTGATCTTTTATGTAATGATCGAAAAATCAGAAAATAAAATATAAAAATAATTAATTCAATAATTAAGTTTATTAAACATCTCATTCGATTCAGACAGTAAAGATAAAGATTAACATAACAGCCATAACATCTCCGATTGTATATTTGTACAATAATAATAATAATAACACGCTATATTTTGGATTTAATCTTGAATATATCGTTTTAAAATAAAAAGTGTTTTTCCTTTTGTTTACAAAATCTTGGAAAACATGAATAAACACATTTACTTCTACATTTACTGTAAAGCGAAAGCAACAGTCTCTTCAGTTAGCTTCCGCGCATATTTATTGTGTGGGTAAAAAGGCAATCACTTTTGTAAGTTGGGCATATAATTGCTGCTGTTCTGTTCACTATAGTCCATACTATAATGAAGACTCCTTCGATTCACTTTCGGCCTTCTAACAAAAGGGAAAAAAAAAGTTCCATATCCTAGTCTAACCAACTTAGTACTTGAATAGTATATTAGCAACTATTTGGAATCATGCATCAAATGCAGAAATAAATTTATTCAATCTAATGTCGACGAAACTTGTTTCACGGTGGAAGGTTATAAATCTTCTAAAATCAAGCAGGAAAAAGAAAGGTAGCATTCGATGTAGAAATTTTCCATACATGTTAAACATTCTACTTCCACCCCCACCCCCGTCCAAACTTTGTGGGAATTTAACGCTACATTTAGCACTAAACTGAAAACATGGAACGGAATGACCACAATCCCGCATACCAGTAAGCTCTGTATAAATGAAAAAAAAAAAAAAAGTATGAAAAAATCGATCATCATTTAGGGACACACAGCGATATCATTAAGGAGGAAGTTAGCGATCGTCAATAAATGAATGTTATGTCACAATTCATGACAAAGGGAAAGGAGACTGAAAATACGTTTTTTTTTCTTGTTTTTTTGTTTGTTTTCTTTTCTAAATAAAAATGTTTCTCATGACTGCTTTTCATGAGAAACAAGTGAATCGGAACGACTGACTCTACAAATACTACAAATGGATTTTTTTTCTACATTTTAGATAAACTTTGCATTATTAAAAGTCTCAACCTTGATTGTGATATATCATGAATAAATCTTAACCATGCTACCGGCCAGGAAGTATATATACGTCCAAGTTACCATGGATGCGAAGTGCATATTAAAATTGTAATACCATTCACATTACAATGAAATATATGATGGATACGAAGCGTATGAGAATGCGTATTTGATCCATTTAAAGGAAGGATAGTAACACAACTGACGTACGTAAAAATAATTGGAATAAAGTTTTATAATGAAATAAAAGGTATAAATGCAATATGCACCTAATATAGGTCAATAATGTCAGAGAAACGATAGTTCAATAAAGACAACAAAGAATCCTGTAGCGATGACAAGGGCAGTTATCATTTTCAAACTTCCCGAAGTTCCCACCGACAAGGTAGTAGTTATTCGATTGTGTAAAATGCATGATCAGACACGTTTGATGAAATGCTAGTATACCTGGATGAAAATGAGGAAATTTGAGAAAAGATTCAGAGATAAATGTATCAATATATGAAGGCTATGGAACGTTCCCTCATTTTTCACAGAATGTGGTGAATGTAGGAAGTAGGAAAAAAGATGAGGTGACGGGATTGAGACGTGCGATTTGACGAGAAACATTTAATTAATTAATCGAGAAATACGTATTAATACAATCATTGGAGAATCAAAAACAGTAGACCATTCATAAAAACTATGTTAAGAAGGTAGTGGGCTGTTTTCCCTGTGTGAAAGTAGTAAAGTAGGGCTAGTGATGTAAGGTATATGCTAAATACGGTCTGTGATGCATTTAAAACATGACATAAGTGAATAGTATAGTAATCGGAACAAATAAGGCGGAATTTTTCTCGGTGTAAAGCCTGTGCACTTAATTTAGTTGTTAAAAGCCGCTGTTTGTTTCTTTCAAAAAAGGGTTCGAATCCAGCGTAAGAAATGAATGGTGATAAAGGCTCCATGGACATACTTATGTAGTTGGTTTAGTTTATACCAAAGAAGCTACAAAGGATTGTCTTTAAACCAATAAAGGAATGTGATACTTAATACGCAAGATGACCGTATACAGTTGAAAGTGAGAGTGTTTTATCGTAGTGTAAGAAGCAATATTAATATTATGGACTAGTAACTAATTGTCCAGCTGTATTTTCTGTGCAATTTAATAAGCATATTGTAAGTGTACAGACTTAGAAAAAGTATAGGAATTTCATTTTGTACTCTCAGGACTGAAAACATGTAGAACGTTACTGAAATGTATAGCCGAAAAGCTTCAGTTTGGCATAAGTAAGATATTAAAATGAAGGATATTATGGATCCATTCATATTTTATAGCCAAATATGGAAAGAAACTTAGAAGCTTCAAAATTTATTAGTCTATGAGAATATAACTTCCAGCATCGCAGTTGCCTTGATATGTACTACTTAAAAGACACGAGCGCTATCCAGGAGCCCGTATGTTTGCCTTTTATTGGTGTTTAAAATTAGGTATCACTGGCCTGACACCTATTTCAAACTGCCATAACTTTCTGACAGATGACTGTTATGATACTGAACAGAGAGTTTTAGCTCTCTTTAGGTTTCTTAAGTAGTGCATAGGCAACCCCAACGTCGAAGTAGGGTTTCCGGGCGGGAAGGAATTCTCGCCCGTTCTCGGGAATTTTTTTCGTTTTCCCGTTCCCGAATCCCGAGAAAATTTGGTCGGGAAATCGGGAATAAATTATTAATAATAAATTTTTTTTTAAATAAAAAATAATTTATTATTTTTAATAAATTATTTTTTATTAAATTATAAATCATATTTTAATATTTTTTTATAGATTGCCGTCATAATGAGTAAAGAGTATAAAGAATGTTGGGAATATTTTAGAAAAGATAAAGATAACGAATCAGCTCGTTGCCAGATATGCTCCAAAACTCTGCAATGCAAAGCATCATCAACCAGCGGTCTACATAGGCACCCAGTATACATTCATGGAATGAAAAGGAAAAAAACAGTCTGAATTGAATAATGATGAGCCAATGCCTTCATCTTCTAAGAGACAAACGACAATTGACATTATGCCAAGGGACTGGATTTAGAAGAAACCGTACGCAAATTAGCAGCCTTGGATGGGATATCAGTCAACACCATCACAAAAAAGTTAGTTTATTACGGAAAGTTTTACAAGCAAAGAAATGCAGTTGACAAGAAGTCCATCTTCAGTTATGACACTAATACATAATTATTATAGCAAAGTGAAACAACTGTACATCCAGAAATTGGAAGTATTCAAATGTGATAATAAAAAACTGAGTATTTCAATAGACGAGTGGACCAGTTGCAAGAATCGCAGATACATGAATGTTCACGTATACTGCAATGAGACCTCTATGAACCTTGGTTTAATAAGAATACATGGAAACTGTCCTGCGGAAAAAGTGTTATCCTTGCTTCAGGAAGGATTAGAAAACTTATAGTTAAAACTTGAAAGTGATGCGGTTGCAATTACAAGTGACGGTGCAGCTGTTATGAAAAAATTCGGAAAATTACCACCGACTATTCAACAGCACTGCTACAACCATGCGCTACATCTAGCTGTAACAAAAGTATTTTATGTTAAAAAGTTCAAAGCATCAGTGACTTGTAGCAGTGATAGTGAATTCAATACAGATTCTGAATACGATAAAGATGATAACAGTGATTCTGAGTTAGATGGTGTGACCCGAGCTGATCAGTATGATTTGCGAGATGATCTATCTTCGGAAATTAGCAGCGTACGAAGAATTATGAAAATATTTTCCAGTAAAAAATTCTAGTTTGCAGCAAGAAATAACCAAGAGTGAAAAGAGGGAACTAGAAGTCATTTTGGACTGTAAAACACGCTGGAACACACTGGAGAGAATGATAGAGAGATTTTTAAAGATCGTAAATCCGATTAAGACTGTTTTACGAGAGCTGAAACCGATCACTTATGGAAAGAAGAGTATTATGAAATATTGAGAGGTATGTTGAATTGCTTACAACCTGTAAGATTAGCAGTTGAAGCCTTAAGCAATAGAGAAGCTAATATTCTCACAAGGGAAGGAATTTTTAAGTTCTTGTTCAGTAATTATAAAAAACAGAATTCTTCAATGAACCAAATGCTTTTAAAGGAAATAAAATTTGAATTGGTTAAACGTAGAAATAGAGATCTTGTGTCTCTCACAAAGTACTTGAGCAACTAACCATTAGTTGTTTATGTGAGATGGAAGAGGATGAATTTTTTGCCTTGTCAAGTAAGAATGAAATTGCACGATTGGCGAAGTCATTAATGGAAAGACTTTTTAAAGGAACATTTACAGCAGAAGTTTCCAATAAAAGAAATAAAGGATGTCCTTACAGAGAGTTCTGACATTAAATCAGAATCTGATCTGAAGAGTGACTTGACTAAAGCAATATCAATTTCGACATCAAAGTCTAGCCCTATGCATGCAGACAAAATATTTGCTTCTCTAAGGAAGGAAATGAGCTTATTAAGAAGCAACGCATTCTCTCACTCCCAACTTGAAGATGCTTTTCGACGCACTCTTAACAATTCGACCAACGTCTACAAAAAATGAAAGAAATTTTTCCACATTAAGTATATTTGTTACAAAGCGAAGATCACGATTGTCTGATCGGGCAATCAATGCTCTATGTTTCTTAAAGTTTCATTTTAAAAAATGACAAATAAAAACTATTCGAAGTATTTTTTATTTACAAACGAATAATATTTGCATTTGTTTTCTATTAATGTTTAATTTAATAAATAAAATATTTAAATGAGATTGGGAATATTAATACATTGTGTGTCGGCGACTAGAGGAAATTTTTCTAAGCCTTTTTTCGACCGGTTCCCGAGTTAGTCGATCTCTGGCACGGGCAAGCAGGTTTTTCCTCCCGGAAACTCGGGTTTTTCGTCCTGTAAACTCAAGAAAATCGACCGTAGAACCCACATTATTTCAGACATTAAAATATATTGTGTTAGGGTTAGAGACCACGAGATGGCGGCACATTTGAGCCGTCTCTCTTCACTGCGTACAGCTTAATTAGTGATAGCCTTGGGCCATCTGTCTCTGATTGGGTACCAGTGGAGATTGAACTGCCCACTCAGTCTCCAAAAGTTAGATAGGGCTATATGGCCTCGCCTACTCCCGTATATACGGGAATAAAAAGGCGTTAGCTGATTTTTTTTTTTTTTTTTTTTTTTTTGTGTGATATATGTAAAAACTCACTGTATACTATACGGTTTGGTTAAATAAAGTTTTCATTAATTACGTTGTTTATATTTTGAGAAAACATGAAATATAACAGAAACCTAGCCAAAATGATACCGTAGTGACCCCTGTTTAGCACTCAGGGCAAGAGATGCACTAGTCATGAAATTCTGGTCGACCTCCATTTAGGAAATTTCATTTACTCATTTTTTGCTTCGACCTTTTATATATAGGAGTGTCTAGGGGCCACGAACTCCGGTTGCTCTCACCTTCTCTACGGCTTTTCTGTTTATTAACATTTACTGTTATAGCCATTATTACAGATGATCAACGAAGGTTATCTAAGGTTATACGTCGAAGGTTATCTTCTCATAAGCTCTCTGGTAAATTTCGAAATGTTTAATTTTCTTTCTATATTTGCCTATAAAATAGGATAGACCCATAATATTATCCATTTTAATATACTGTACATATAGAACGTTTTCGGCAAAACGGTCTAATGTATGTAATGTAGGAATATGGTAATACGGAAATATATGAATCATAATGTATGATTCATACATTATGCAAAATTGTTTCAAATAAAAAAACTAAAACGTGTGAAATGAAACAGACAAGAGCAGGTCATATCGCTTCAAGTAATGAAATATTCATAACTACTGCTAATGAGAGAAATGAAAATATAAAATAGCGATACTAGCGTGAAATTCATGATACTCGTGAATTTGATATAATAAACCAGAGATATTAAAAAGAAGAATTATTAATAAATTGAGCTATTCAGCCTCCATAGCTCAGTCCTTTAGTTGAAAAGACTTGGGTCTAGTACGCAAAGAATCTTCATAAGGGAGCTAGCCTCGCGGAGGCAGCAAGATTCACTCTCGGAAGCAAGGATTTTTCACCCTACAAAACAGACAAACCGGCAAAAGATCATACAATTTACAGACATGAACGACTTGCGGATAGGAAATGTCCTTTCAAAGTTTAAATAGAATTCTGCGAAAAAAACTTACTTGGACGTGATAGGCCATTAAACTTAACACATGCGGTAATGAGGAAGACGTTATGAGCATCATAAAATTAATATATAATGATAATAATATTGGGTGTACTTTTTAAGAAACTTGTCCTAAACAAAGAGAACGGTTCCTTTTATTTGTCACATAACTTTCGACGATGTATTGAGTACCTTTCACAGAAGGAAGATGTAGTGGTATAGAAATCAGAAAAACAGCAATATGTATAAAATGGACAAACACGTAAGAAATCTAATTATTTCACGTTCTGTGCCACGCCTGGATGAAAATACTCAGGGACGTATACAGTGATTCCTTCTACAACGGATTATTCCACTCGATGATCCCACCTATTCAATGTATCGCTGTTCCAATTTCATCCTCCTCAATGAAGCACAAGAAAATTCAAATAAAAATGGAAGGTCGGGTTTAGTTAGATGAAACAGCATACAATACTTTATGCCTTCGATACAAAAGAGCATTCGTTATAATGAAATAAGCTCCAGTGAAATATGGCAATAAATAAAAGTCAGGATTACGTTATGAGTTCCTCAGAAAATGGAAACGATTTCTCCATTTGATACACATATTTTATACGGTGACTTATTAGAATGGAAAGTTGTTGTCATGTATATTTTAGAACATTCCTGCTGAGTAACTCCCACTCCATAGAAATATACCAAAACTGAGGAGTCATTTATATTATATTCAGTTTTAGCCTTTCGCTAACACTACCGTTTTTAATATTACGTACATCATACTTCTCTTGAATTGATAAAATATTAAAGATTCTGTTGCTGTGTTCTACAGATATTAATAAAACTTTCATGTCATATTACCTTGCTTCAATCTCTTTTTATGTTCCAGTTCATACATACATATTTTTCATTGCAAGTGCGCATTATTTAATAACATTCCAAGAATTTTTATCCTTATTCTCGGAAAGGTTTGTGAAAAATCGATAGCGATATAAGCAAACAACGGCACGAAACTATAAAAGATCATTACGGTTTATGTACGAACAGTTAAAGAATGTTTATACGTGATGCCTTCTACAACTTCAAAATGAACGGTCAGCTTAACATCCAAAAAAGGAAGCGTTCGCTTTATTGTAAGGTGCCACACCCACTGTCAAACATGTTTCGATGCACAGTTATCACTAAAAGGAACACAGACGGAAGAAATAGATGTTTGCTTTGCATCTGAAGGATTATAAAACAAAACAATGCCCCAAGCCAAATTTCAGCAAAGCAGTAGTACGCACAGGATAGTAATTGCAAGTTTACAAGGCGGAAGAAGGTGCATGTTCTAGAACAACAGGTTAACTAAGTGGCTACCACAAGCCTTACGCTGCCTAGCCACACATACAGTGGATAGCAGTGTAGTTAATAACATGATGAGAAAAGGAGAGGCGGAAGGAATGCCGTAAACAAAAGCTATGTTGATAAGTATCCACCCATTCGAACTTTGTTACATAACGAGATACATTCGCACACATTTAAGGCCCCGGATAACATTATTGCTTAAGTATATCATCCTCAGAGATTCATTTAGAATTTATAACTCTGCAGCTGAAGTGTGGCGCCCCACTGTATGCATTATTGAGAGCATGTGCAAACTAGAATCCGAAAGTCCATACTTATGACGGTATTGTATATGACAAACACCAATAATCCACGCTGTATGTATTTATAAGAAGCTATAAATGGCTACTATGGAGAAGTATTATAGCATAGTTTTAATTATGCAAGCAATTATACGTAAATTAGTAATGAAGCTACATGGCGCGCAAATGTTTGGTTGTTCTGGTTTGTATTTTTTTTATTGACGTCACTAACAAGACGTATTGCGCTGTGTTCAAAGGGTTAAAAGTATACACAAGGTGAAATAAAAATGGAAAAAAGTAAACAAAAACAAATAAGAAAACTTTTGGTAATAATAAAGAAGTAAATAAAAGAACAACCTACTACATAGCTGACTAGGTGTAAATTATACAGGGTCCTTCTATGTAAAAAAAAAAAAAAAATTGAAGATCCAGTATTGGATAAAATCCGCATCAGGTCGAGTAATAAAAGATAACTACGTTTACATCACAGAGTGAGCCAAATATGACTGTCTACTCTCCACGGTTTGCCATCTCTCCAATGTGAAAGAAGGCTAAGAAAGTAATCAGGTCAACATTTTTCAAAAAAAAAAAAAATTAAAAAAAAATAATAAATAAATAAATAACGTATCCTATAACCTTTATAAAAAAATGCCCAAACTATCTCGAACCCATTTTTCCGTTCCTGTTCCCAACAAAGTGGCGCATTCTTGGACGAATGATTGTGAAATACTTATTAGGCTCATTGATATAATTTAGTTTGAATTTTTCACTAATAATATTTATTTGCATTTTATTTGAATTTAAAAAAAGTAATCTTTCTTTGTTAACTTCATGAAAATATGTTATATTTTTCTACGGTTTCTTGATGAGAAGGACGATCTTCCCTTCTGGATCCTTCACTATCCCTATGAGATGTGTCTTCCTGCCTATTAAGCAAAAAGGTTTAACAAAAGGTAAATCCGAATCTAGCATACGACCGAAGTTTTGCAAAACTTCAGTCATATGCTGAATATTTATAAAAAGAAAAGTCGGTGTCACAAAATTCGTGTATGTCATTAATATTCGCTATTATAAATTTCAGCAGAATAAAACCGTCTTTAATGAATAAGAAATGAATCTCTCTGTGATACGAAACGAATAAGTTTCAACTTAATGGGAGTATGATTTATGCGCATTTAAATCTTTCTCATGTCTTGTAGCCGCCTCATCGACATCAGCTTAGGAAGTCGACCTAAAAGTACTGCGAAAATAATTTGTTCAGAGACGACAGCTGTGCTCTGCCATGCAAAATTCTCAAACCATTTAGCATTTTCTGACTCTCAAATCATAGCATTATTAAAGCAGAAAGGAAAAACGCAGACAAACTGGACAGAATCCCCATTATCCCCATTAAAGCCGATTACTGATATGAGTAATCTTGGATACGCCCCTATGCAATGATAAAATTCCTATTCAGCTGTCGCAGGATAGGAACGCATACGAGTCTAGAAGGAACGCACAGTGCGCAATAAAACTAATACAATGATCAGAGAATTATGCAACTGATTACAAAAGAGGCAAAACGTTTCTAAATACCAGGTAATTACAATACACGGAGTTTCCAAGGTGCATAACATGAAATCCTACTCAACGCGTAGTGGATGGAAGAAATTCATTTACCTATAATTTATCCAAGTATCTTTCAAAACTACTGCCTCCAAAAGTAGAGAAACTAACTATTGAAAAAAAAAATGAAATAAATAAAAGGGGTTCGAGTAACTTAATCTAAGAAAACAAAATATACGATTTTTGAAATCACGGATATGCTGGCGAGTCTAGATGTGATCAGTTTATTCACAAAATCTCGAAAGAAACGATACAACAAACCTACTTCAAGTTCTCTTTTCGTGGGCAAAGTCAAAACTACACTAAACGTTTTCCCTATTCCAGAACCGAATATCTGAAACTATAAGGATTAGTCGCAGACTCGCCAGTTTATAAGGAAAACTTCCAACAGCATACTCTAGAGCAGTGTTCTTCAACCTTTTTACACCTGCGGACCGGAGAAAATAGGAGAAATATTTCGCGGACCGGCTGACGGCTAAGACAGAAACATAAACCAATGTAGATAGTATTTTATTTATTAAATCCAATGTTATAAAATTACAATTTTTACATGGCTGGAGCGTTGTTTCTGAGAGATGAAGGAATTTTTGGCGGACCGCCGGGAAATTTGCCGGTCTGCGGATCACAGGTTGAACAACAAGGCTCTAGAGAGTGGGAAACAACCCTCAAACCAAAACAATGGATACAATATGTTATCAACGTCTTCGTTGAGTGGCTTGGTTCTGCAGAACATTCACAGATTATCTGAACGACTGATATCCTAATACATATTTTAAGCTAGAATTAAAAGTTGACATGTCCCTATCTTGTTTAAAAGTTTAGTGACAATTGACAATCGGAAGAAATTCGTTTATGAGCTTACAAGAAGAAAAAGAACAGAGACACAGAGAGAAGGGGATGTACCGCGCCACTCTAGCTCAAAAGGGCCATAGTTAGAACTCCGAGACACGGCTTATGCAATCTCAAGCGATAGAGAAAAAATAATGCACGAACTGGAATACACTAAGGACATTGCAATAAACAACGTTTATTATCCAGGAGCTGTACGCAAGTTATAATATGCAGCAGCCGTTCAAACAATCGAAGATATAAAATATATTTGTGTTTACGTTATCCGTTATGTAAGCAAGACAGAATGGCAACAAAGAAGCGCATATAAATCGGTATCAGCTTTTCATACCACGAAAGTAAAGTCCAGTGTTATTTGGACTGAGACTAAAATACAAAATTATTTCAATAACAACTGAAAATCATGCCTTGTTTTAATTGCACTAAACATTAACAACTTGAAAAAAAAGCACGATATACAAAACAAGATATGTGTGGCAGATCAACAATGAAGATGGCAAAATTGAACGAGCAGTCCTTGTTTATATACACTCAGTGGACGAAATTAGTGATAGGGATGATGGGAATTTGACACTAGCATCCCCTGCACAGAGTGAAACGTACCCAAACCGAGCGCAGATGGTAAATAGGCAGACATCGGGGCTTTCCCAACATTGAATCACAATCGACGAACATGGGCAAATGTGGCGATCTTAGCGACTTTGATCGTGGACGTATTATCGGCGCAAGACATATGGCCATTCTATCGCCCAAGTAGTAAGAACCCTAAGGTTCTCGAGAACAACCGTATCAAGAGTTTATGGCGAGTATACCATCAACGGACGTAACAGTGCGTAGCAAGCAAGTGGTAGCCGACCACACGCCACTGATGACTGGGAGTCGACGTAGACTGTTCAGGCTCGTACAGACAAACCGCAGGACAACGACGTCACGAATCACATCCAGTTTCAATGTCGGAGATACAAGCAGCATCAGCGAGCGAACGGTACGGCAAACGCTGCATACCATGGGCTACGGTTGCCGACGCCTTAATCATGTACCACTGTTGACAGCTTGTCATCGGGCGTTGTACCTCGCCTGGCGTCGGGACCGTCAAAACTGGACCTCTGCAGAGTAGACCAGAGTCGCGTGGTCTGATGTCATCTGATGTGGTCCGTTATCAGTTGTAACGAGCTGATGGGAGGGTGCGGTTGTGGCGTCGATAGCATGAGGCCATGGTCCCGTCGTCGTGCCAGGTTGGCTATGTTCAAGGAGGTGGTGGCTCTGTGATGATTTGATGAGCCTTCTCATGTGATCCTAAGTACGTCTGGAGAGATCCTTAAGCGCTACGCGCTACAAGAATGCGCTGGCCGATCACCTACACACTTTCATGGCATATTTCAGTAAGACAATGCGCCGCCCTACCGTGCCGAAACCATCCAGCCATGGCTTGAGGAACAGTCATCTGAGTTTGGGACCATCCACTGTCTCCCCCTCCCAAGGTTCCCGGATTTAAATCCGATCGAATCTCTCTGGGATACCGTAGGGCGAGACATCAGATCCATGTATCTGGTACCGACGTCTAAGGTGCAGTTGAGGAGAATGCTGCAACAGGCATGCCTGGAATTACCTCCGGCACCTGGTGGAGTCAATGCCTCTGAGAATACAGGCTGTTATTCGTTCTAGAGGAGGTCCGACACACACACACACACGCGCGCGCGCGCGCGCATATATATATATACTCGTATATCATTCTTGCAATTAACTCTGGTGTCGGAGAAGGGATGATATGATTGAGACATACAAATTATTGAAGGGTTTTTACAAGATTAATTCAGAGGAAATTTTTCAGAACAAGTCTCGTGGCGGGAGAACTAGGGGCCATCCATGGAAACTGGGTAACAGCGTAGTTAGCAAAGGTGTTAGAACTCGGTTTTTTTGCTTGGAGAGTGGTGAATGAGTGGAATAAGCTGTAAGAGTCTGTTGTTGGTGTCATGACTGTGAATGAGTTCAAAGCAAAGCATCAGATATGTCAAGATAGTTGTTGACATGATGTATAGGGCCTCCCTCGATGAGTCTATTACGGCAGCTCCTTGGAGTTGCCGTAATAATAATAATAATTGGCAATACTAAACAGAAAACACGTGAATTCCCAGAGGGCAACGACATCACCGTTGTACTTAAAAATGAACAACCACTTTATAAACTATGGTAGTTGTGATTTTGATCCTACAGAGAGGATCAAGTATGTGAGTCACGTGGATTAAGAATTCTATGTATCTACACTCAGTAAATGAAGATGAGGTAAAATGTGTAGTAATCGGATTTAAAAAAAAAAAAAAGGGAGTGGGGGGAAGAATGGGATGCGACCATATAAATGTCGAAAAACTAAATATTTATTATCATTAAACATAACTTAAAGTTCTTTACACATACCATTAATAAATCTTTTGAACACGGGAAATTTATAGAACATTTAAAGATTGCTTCACTTATTCCCTATATAAAGGAGATAACAGAAATGAAATCAGAAATTATAGACCGATATCTATACTATTTACGATTAAATAGTATAGATATCGGTCTATACTATTTAATCGTAAATCCTTTTACGCATCTAATCAATATGAGTTTAGATCCGGATTCAATACCTAAAAAGCGCTATCGGAGTTCCATAAAACAGTTTATAGTGGAATAAATAAAGGAATGTGCCCATCAGCCGTTTTTTCTTGGATATATCTAAGACGTTCGGCTGTGTTCATCACCTACTACTACTGAAAATGTCTAGATAGATACAGCATTAGAGGGGGTTACTAAAGACTGGTTCAAATCCTATCTGAATAATAGAAAACAATATACCAGCTGCTGCACATTCAATAGCGCAACAAAAACAATAAAATATGGAGTCCCGCAAGATTCGGTGCTAGCACCCATCCTATTTTTAATATATGTTAATGAACTGTAAATACAAAAATTTTTGTCAAAATGATATCGTTCGCTGATGATACGGCATTAGTATACACCGGAATGACCCTTTGAGGATCTAGAAAATCAGATTAACAATGATATATTGAAGCTAAATACTGTAAGTGGCTTAGCAATAATGGTCTTAAAATTAATACTGATAAAACGAGATATGTACTTCACGTTAATGGATAAGCTAGATCACAATATAACCATAAAATGACATGAAACGAAATGTAGTAATATTTACAATTGTAACTGTAGATTAGTCGAAAAAAAAAAGCAGTCAAGCATTTGGGCCTCCACATCGATAGCAATCTGAAATGGAACTCTACCACATCACATTTTTAACAAATAAGTTGAGGTTCGTAATTAACAGAATATGTTATGTTAAAAAAATTGTAAATGCAGCATTATTAAGATGCTTATACTATTCTTGGATAAATTTCTCACTGCAATATGGTATCACCTGTTGGGGTGAAGCTTATTACAACAATCTGCTTCCTTTGATACTAATACAAAATAGAATAATTAGAGCTACAGACATTACTCACTTCACACATTCACCCAACGATCTGTTTGGCATTCATAATATTTGGCCATTATAGAAACTCTATCTTTATTGTTGTATATTATATGTAAGAAAGAACGCTGTAAGTTTTTCAGTATAAAATCAGAAGTAACTTCTGAAAGGGTCATACAGGATTTCAACTGATGGAATTTTTTAATTTATGGAGGGTGGGGAAAAGATGAGAGGGCATCCTTGGAAGCTGAGAATGCAGGCCGCCAAGAAGGGTTTGAGGGCTAGATTTTTTCCTCAGAGAGCGGTGCGCGATTGGAATGGATTGCCTGTGTGAATGAATTCCAGAATAAGTATCATAGGTGGCCTCCCTCGATGAGTCTCTGACTCCCTGGAGGTCTCAATATGTTACAATTAGTATTTTCCTAATAGTTAATAATATCCGAATTAGGAATATTTTAAAATTTCTCTATTTCCTAATGTTCAATGAGGATCAATTACACCGCGCATATCTCGTAATGCTATCAGCCTTATTACATTCTTTACAAAACAGGATGATGGTGGCGCATTCGTTTTTTCTCTTGGAGGGGAGGAAACTTTCAAATAATACATACGCCTGATGTATTATTTGATGTGTGTATTTCAAATAATACAGATGTTCAGACTGATGTTCAGATCTTACGAATCAAGGAGATGGCGATATTACCAAATAACTGAAAAAAAAAAGGTTTAAAATATATATATATATATATTTTAAACCTGGTTTTACTCCATTTCCCAACAAACAGACAAATAAGTCAAGTTTGCGCCTGCACGTAATGCAAGTCAAGCTGACCCTGCAGGTAGTGCAAGACCAAGGTAACTCATGGTAAAAGTAGAATAAGCTCTGATCACTAATCTTAATATTTACCCATAATGCAAAGCACATCTCCTGGAGGAGATGTATGATGCTTTGTATTAAAGGCAAGGGGCCACTACCCAGACCGGGTTTCGACCTTTATTGAGGTCTCATCAGTGGGAGCCAGGCTAGAAATACCAAGATTTTAGTAATACAGAGCTTATAAGTATTTTACCAAAACAAGTTACCATAAGGTGTTTTAACCTTATTAAATAAAAATCTCTGGAGGAGATATAAATGTAGAAAGTATTTTACCTTGGGTAAAATATTTTACCCAAGGTAAAATACTTTCTACACACACACACACACACGCACACACACACACACACACACATATATATATATATATATATTATGACTCCGTGTGTGTTCACGAGGTCGGTTTGCCTGCTCTGAGGGACGAAAGATTCATTTTTGCGGCAGCAGCTTTTCTGGATATGGACGCCAACAATTAAGGAAATGTTACGGTGCAATCATGATACCGTCTTCCTTACATGTTAGGCTCAATCTTCTGTCGCAGCCAAGTAACTTACTTTCTTTGAAAACTGATAATACTTATGATAGGGCGGTTTAATCCTATCCGCATTGCTCACCATGGCTGTAAACGTGTTAATCCGGCCATCTTGCCTGTTTTGCGGGATGAAAAACCTGAGTTTCCAAAAGGAAAAACCTTCTACTCCAGTATGAGACTGGTTAACTTGGTCTTCAATTGATAAGGCCTGATAAAGATACTTTGCGTCGTCGATGAAATTCGTCGTATGTCGTCGTTAATCTAAGCATAGTAATTCGTTACCATGCTTAGATTTTATGGTGCGGTGAAAGGGCGACGTCTCTCCATCATTCTCACCAGTTTTCTTGAAGTTTAAATATATGGCTACCCTAACCAAGGTGAATGTCAAACATCCTTACATAACTCAAAAATAAATAAATAAAATTACTTTGACATTTATACTTGGAAATAATCTTGGACAAAAAACTAAGGAAAGAAGCATGAATAAACGATAAAGAAACCATCTGAAGACTTGGTTGCACAACAAAGAGAATGTAAAGAAAGAAAGAAAGAACGCAAGGCGCTCACGTTTGGTTTTCGAGTTCGTAATTTAGCATTGGAGGATCAGTATTTGGCTTTGCTTATTCAATATTGCCATAAGATATGGGATTATTAAAAGTCAGTATGTATATAAAGTAACCGAATTAATTATACAGAAAAAAATATAACTGCAGGTCACCTTTAAAGCGTTCTCATTCTAACTACACGCACATTCTTCAAGTCTCTGTCCTGCATGTAAACGCTGCATTACTGGAAATTATTTTGTAGCAATCCTTTCAGCCCTGCCCTCACAATCTGAATGGCTTCAAAAAATAGATTCAAAATGAAATACTTTTAATGCTTTATTTATTTTTCAATAAGCATGACAAAAAAACTGAATGGGATCAGATTTAGCGATGATGCATTTTCCGCTGTTTTCTTTATAAATATTAAAAAAAAATTTCACAAAAAAGCAGTGATTCTTTCCCCAAAATTAACTGATTTATCTTCCAAGGATAGGCAACAGAAACCAGTAGAAATATCATAAGTGTCCTAGAAGAAAGACATATTCTAATTCCCTGAAAACTTCCAGTTGGACTCAACTTGAAAATACAAATACAATTTTGTGTTTTCATATCTCCTAAGTGCACTTAAAAATTATTGCTACGCCGCTTGCGAAATACAACGGAAATCACCATACACTATGAATGTATGTTGTGCTGCCATCTAGAATCCAATAAGTGAATTACTATAAATAAAATGCAGCCTGAATCGAGAAATTTAAGTGTATTAATACAAAAATTAGTCTCCCATAAAACTACTGGCCCCATATAGATATTATTTATCAAAAGAAATATTATTATGTTTATTACTGCCGTCTTTATCTATCTTCTCTCTTTTGTTTTATACATAGTATAAACAAGATTACTTGTGGCGCCATCTCGTGTAAATAATCAGCAGCTTTGCAGCTTAGTCATATTTTAAAGATAAAATGTTGCTATTATTGAATTTAGTTTAAGTTGTTTATACTCCCATAAGAATTTCAGCCAAATCGAATAAAAATGAAGGAGAACTGTAAGAGTAACGTCATATGCAAACACCTCTACATTTCTCACCACTCCCCAAATCACTGGTCTTCAACCAAATTTGGAACATGACTGTTTCTGACATTTCTTAAAGTCATCTGAGAAATTCAGCTAAATAGGACTAAAATGAAAAAGAAGACAGGGAGAAGGGCAAATGCAGAGTTCGTCTTCTCCGCAGCTATCTGTGCAAACAACACTATTCAGCTGCTTTCATCCAAATTTGGAATAATACAGCTCTTTCTGACAATGCTTGATGTCTCCTGAGACATTCAGCCTGATCGGCCAGAAACGTAGAAAGGATTGCAGCAAAGGGAATTTTCTTGCTTCGTAAACTCATTCAACCGCGTTCGACTAAATTTAGAATACGGTCGTTTCTTACAGTGCTAAAGATTCATTGATAATTTCCGCAAGCAAAACTAGATCGAAAGAAATATCGGTTTATTTTCTAGATTAACTAGCAAATAAAATGCCGCATACACTAGCTCTATGACGCATTATTCAACCAATTTAATCGATTTCCACTTTTTTATTCTTCGGCAGCTTTAAGCTTCACTGCCTCATTTTCTTAAAGGTGATATCCTATAGGGAAAAAAATCTATTTATTAAAAAAAAAAAGTGAACACACACACACATATATATATATATATAGTTTCCGTATTATGGCCGCATGTCAGATTTACCAAAAATAAAAAATAAATAATAAAAAAAAATAAACACAAATCATTCAGAATTGCCATATGACAACATACGGCATATTAACAAATTATTTTTATAAATAAATTTTAATAATTATAAATAAAACAGGCGAAGGTATTCCACTACACGGTTTATCATACACTGATTTTTAATGCTCAAATTTTAATTTGTTATTCTGATAAATAGGTTACAGCATTTTAGGTGCGTTTCGCAAAACGCGTAAGCACCTATGAGTCGTTTGGCCTGCGTCGATCGAAAAGCAAATTATTCCTGGACTCTTGGGATGGATTTTGTTCGATTTAGTAGTATTATATATTATATATTTATATTCTGGGCTGTTCCGAGAAGTATGGCTGCATGATAAACACCACTGACTCTTTCAGAAAGGCGCCAAAATTCAGGATATAGCATATCGCTAAAAGCTGCCTTTATTAACTCATTATCAAAAATAATGCCTAAGCTCAGAATTTTTATTTTATTTATTCTGTTTAATCATCAAATTCAACATTTTTTTTTTTTTTTTTTTGTTCCGCCATCTTATGTGCTGTTTAAAAATGCACATAAAACGGGCGATTTAGCGGCAGCTACAGTGTAATATATGATTTATGCGATTATATCTTATAATTTGTGTTTAGCCATACAGAGCATTCGTTGAGTAACGGAAGCTAAAATGAGTATTCATAACAGTCTAAATCAGCGCTTTCCACTCTGTGGGACGAGGCCCCCTCGGGGGCCGTTAGTTTTGTTGAGGGGGACGTGAAATAATGAAAACAAATTTAAAATGTTTTAAGACTAAGTAGATTTGTTTTATCTTAAAATAAACGTATTTAATTTTTATTATTTATTATTTCTTTTTGTTATTTTTTATATTTTAATGGAAACATACAAAAATATACAGACATACAAATATATTTTGGAAAAAATTGGAGAAAAGAGGAAAACTAATAATAATGGCGAATACCTGTTGGATTTCTGCACAGGATATGGACTGGTTATTACTAACACTATGTTCCAACATAAAAATGTGCACAAATTCACATTGAGAGAGAGGAGCAAGGAATAAGAAAAGTCTCATTGACTGTGTTATTGTCGATAGTGATGTTTTCTCCCTGGTGCAGGACACCAGAGTGTACAGAGGATTTGAAATTGGAAGTGATCACTATTTAGTCTTGAGCAGGATAAAACTGAATTTCATTCAAAAAAAAAAAAACATGTAAGGAAGTTTCAAAGCGAATAAAAGTTGATCAGCTCTCAGATGTGAACTGTAGACTAAAATACACAAAGATTATTCAAGAAAAAATGAAAGTGTTTGAGAACAGGAATCCAAACCTTGGAGATTAGGTGGCAAGCCTTGAAGAAAACCTGATTGATTCAGCCAGAGAGGCATATGGTGAGATTGTCTGCAAGGATAGGAAAATCAGAACTCCATGGTAGGCACAGAAAGTTAAAGAGGTAGTGAAGGAAAAAAAGAAAGCATATCAAAAGTTCTTGGCAAATAAGTCAGCTTGTGCTCTTAGAGAATACAGAGAAAAATGTAAGAAAGCTAAACACTGTGTAAAATTAGCTGAACTAAAGTCATGGGAAGACACCGGTAAGAACATAGAAAATAAATATCAAGGTGGTGGCAAAATATTTTGGAAGTTATTGAAGAAGCTTCGAAATGGAGGAAAGAGTGTTGTAAAAGGAATTAGAGATGATAAAGATGACATAAAAACTGAAGAAAAAGATATCCTTGAAGTATGGAGTAATTACTTCGAAAAATTGCTAAATGAAACAAGCAGTGATTGCACAATGGTAAAAAACACTCAACAGGCATCCAGTCAGGAATACATATCCATACTAGAAGTAGAAAAAGCCATCAAAGGCTTGAAATGCGGAAAGTCAGCAGAAATAGATGATATTCGACCAGAAATGCTGAAGTATGGTGGCATAAAAGTCTTACAGTGGCTGCACTGCATAGTTCAGAAGGCCTGGACAGAAGAACGAATTCCCGATGATTGGAGTAGAGCTCTCATAGTATCCATACATAAAAAGGGAAATAAAACTGAATGTGAAAATTACGGAGGTATTTTCCTACTGCCTGTTCCTAGTAAGATTTATGTAAGTATACTTGAGAAACGGTTGAGAAGAATTGTGGAAGAAAAGCTTGGTGAAGAACAAGCTGGATTCAGGCCAAATAGAGGCTGTCGGGATCAGATCTTCACTTTACGACAAATAGTTGAGAAATCATGGGAATATAACAAAGATCTGTATTTAAGTTTTGTCTATCTGGAAAAGGCATATGACAAGGTGCAAAGAGAGAAGCTATTCAATACGCTGCAGTTATATGGTGTCAATGGGACATTATATCAAGCAATACTTAGTCTTTATTTGAGTTGTGAGTCAGCAGTTAGAATTGAAGGAAGTACAGGAAGATGGTTTAATGTTAAATCTGGTGTCAGACAAGGATGTACATTATCCCCGCTGTTATTTATTATCTATATGGATCACGTTATGAAGGAAAGTAGTATTAAACCGGATAGTAAAATTGGAGATGTTAATCTCAGCTCTTTGCTTTATGCGGACGATGTTATACTTCTAAATAAATCCGCTACAAGTCTGCAAGATTCCCTGACTAAATTGAATAACTGTTGTAATAGATATGGTATGAAGGTCAGCAATAACAAGACAAAGACAATGAACATAGGCAGAATCGTTGAAAATGTCAACTGTGTTGTAAATGGAGAACCTGTGGAACAAGTAAAACATTTCAGCTACTTAGGCACGATTTTTACTGAAGATGGTAAATTAAATATAGAAATAGACAACAGAATCAATAAAGCTTGTGTGGTAGGAAGTCAGTTGAATAAATTCATATATAATAAGAGAGAAATTAGTCGGAACACTAAATTAGCTGTATAGAAGACAGTGTTCAAACCAGTTTTAACTTATGGATCTGCGAGTTGGGTTAGAGTAAAGCACTTGACCAAAGACTTGAGACTGCAGATATGAGATCCTGAGGAAGATTAGGTGCACGAACAGATGGCATCAATGACAATATCATATTAAAAACAAGGATATTAGGAAAGAACTTCACATTGTCAGCATCCAGGTTGGCGGCAAACGACCCAGATGAAGACCAAGATATAGGTGGTTTGATACGGTACAAAGTGCCTTAGACGATAGAAATATAAGATCTGATAATGTTGGAGTCTTCACAAGTAACAGACTGATTTGGAGGAAAATTGTAGATAGGAAGTTAGTAATGATGTAATTTTTCATGTAGTACTATCATATCCTGTACACCCCTTGAGGATACATGGCGGGAATTTGATGATGATGGTGGTGATAAAAAATAACACATTGGTGTTGATTCATAAATTTTGCTTTCTGCGTATTTCGGCGCTTAATGAATATTAGTAAATATATGCTTATTCATATAAGTTTCATTTCAAAAGGTATTGATAAGAAACACAAAAAAGGGTTAAATACGCGAAATCTTGCGCTTATTTGAAACGGCCAAGTTTTTCGCGCTTTAAATTAACGTTTCATTGCTAATGTACACAGGAGCGGACGATGCGCGTGAAAGAAATACGCTTGGGGCTGCCCCCCGAAGCGTATTTCTTTCACGACTGCGAACTGCGCTGATAGCACATATAGCATATAAATACAATAAATATTATAATAATATATGTCTGTATTACGATTTTTTTTTCCAATGGGGGGCGTGAAATATTTTAATTTTTCCAAAGGGGCCTTTACATCCATAAGTTTCGGAAGCACTTTGGTCTGTGATTTTACTGAATGATGTACTTTCATCGAAATTGTCACAAAAAATTTGTCAATAAATGCAAATCAAAAGATTTGCATTTGTTACCAATTTATACAAATAAAGCAACACATAATGCTTTGGTTTTATTAAACAAAAGTTTCAACACGTGATACATTACTAACTTAACTCATCTCATCTTCAACAGGAGTTTATTTTCAAATGCGCTACTAAAGTATCATTCAGATCATAAAATTATTTTATTTTGTAGCACTCTTCAGAATATTATTTTTAATACTACTACTACTACAACTATTATTATTATTATTATTATTATTATTATTATTATTATTATTATTATTATTAATGTTGTTGTTGTCTGTTCCTTTCTTTATATATACAAAGATAAAAGACAGACGCAAGAGTAAAATAAAAGCATGCTCAAAGACGAATGGACCTATCCAAATCTTAGAGTGTAGTCTATTAATCATATGCATAACTACATCATGCTTTCTAATATCACTAACTATTTACTTAGTTGTGCTGTAAATTTAACTTACAAATACATTTAAAATATTCAAACCTAAAAAAAAAGCGACTTGCTTGGAGAATTCTTTGAATATTTATTAAAAATAAAGAATACAAGATTGCAGTTCATTACTAAGCTTTAAGACTGCTTTAATTTGATGAAACTGAATTTCAATATCCGATAGTGAATTGCAGATATTGCAAAACCTGGGCTTCTGCATAGCCACCGATGAGTATCCAAACAAATCAACAACGGCCGTCTTTTCCACCTATTAAAGATGTCTGTATGCACAGCAAAAACTAAGAGTTTATGATTTAAATATATTGTCTGATATTGGAGTAACACGACAAAACAAGGGGCAAACATTGCAATCAATATTTTGTATTTTGATTTTGACAATACTGAGGTTTCGCGGTTATATAACAATAAAAAGAGCGGTGAGTGATCATATATTTTCGCAAGTTTTATTTATTTTTTTCTTTAAAAATCAATAAGCTGATTTTGCGAGACAGCATCAAACTCCTATGAACGAAAGAGTAGTCTATCTCTGCTAATTATCAAACCATTCAGTAACAACGTCGGATGATTTTATAAAGTGGAGAATGCTGATGTTAAACTGATGGAGATATATTTTCGTTATCTCTCTCTCTCTCCCCTTAATACAATTTAAGATATAAAAAATAAGAAAAAAACATTAACGCCTTATGTATGAAACATTACATTCTAATGTGTGTTCTAAAATAACAAAGCAAATCGTATTTCTTTTGTAAAAAATCAGATTTTAAAAAATTGTTTACGAAAATTTTCTAAATTATAATCATATATTTTGTTTGTTTGCTAATATTTTTTTATCAAGAATACTACATCACATTCAAAAATATGCCATTTATTTTCAACGTGGCAGACGAAACCAAATATTTTTGGAGAAATGAGATATTTTGAAAAGTTCGGTTTCTTTTTGTACAGAGGATGTACATCAAGATCGTGCGATTAAAAACACAGTGGCTAAAGTTCACTGAAAAATAGAGGCCTACTCACAACAAACAAATACGCCTAAATGTCAAAGTAAAAAATAATAAAAAGAACATTAACAGACACAGTGCAAGCTTTATACTTTCAACCACAAAGAGTGCGACATGGTGATGTAAATAGCGTTTAATTAATATTTCATTAATCATAACTCAATCTATATAATTCCTCGCCACTAAAGATAATTTTGTTGTCGCTTCTAGGAAACTAAAATGTGTCAAAGCAGAGTGTGAGTGTAAGTTTAGTCTGCAATAACGGATTAAACCTGGCTTTGACACGTGAATCCATTACTCGAAGGTCGACGCAGTTTTGAAAGGTAGTGTAATATCGATATTATTAGTTCCGGTTATATAGCTCAATTAATCTTGTCTATGTCATGGTGTACTTGACAGAGATCAATTAATAAGCAACTCAGACGATAGCAGAAACAGCCAAAGTGAAGACAGCAGGGAAGAATTCAACATCAATTTATGAGGCAAGCGTGGCATAATAGATTGACAAAACAGCTTATACCATAACGATGAAACTGAAAAATTGACAGACTATCTCTCAGGTGGAGAGAGAGAGTAGTTCATTGTTTTTTTTATCGTTTTATTATACAGATTCGGATATAAACTAAACATTTATTTATGAGCCGGAGTTTATTATTTCTTCAATAGTTTCCCCACACTTCAGAAAGAGATCAGTACTACATCCTGCAGAAAAGAATTTACATCAGCGAACTGACTGGAACAAGTGAAGAAATGAAATATTACTCTCTTTCTGGCCAATTACTATTTCTCTAACTATTGAATACATTGTGGTCCCAGAAATACAAATATAAACAATGTGACCACCACAGTCCTTAGGTATCTGAGCATACAAAACGCAAAAATATATGACAAGAACTGTAGAGAATTTATGATTCATATTAAGTTAAGAACAAAATAAATAATCATAATTGGACTGAACGTGTAATTAAAATCGCAGTGAAACTTATTTACAATGAATCCATAACGCCATAGTGATATTCTAACATTAAAAAAGAAAAATTGTTCTTTAATGTTGAGAGAGTGAAAAAGAGAATTGGAAAAAAAATATCCAAAGTCATCACAGTGCAACCTTACAGCGGAGAGCAGATGACACTTGCTACTTAGGCAATGAACGATGCCTCATCACTCAACAGAGCGGGAGATGTGATGCATTTGGTAGCGGCAGTCTTAATACCTAAAAATAACGATTTTCGTTGTCTCTGTATATAAAGTAATTATTACTTCAAAGCAACTACGGCTGTGAGACGAATTTAAAATTTGTTAAATGTAGTCTTGCCGCCAGTTTACTGTGCAGCAAGACGAATTGCCAGATTCTGGAGAAGTCCTCCAACCGCCGTATGATACCGATAAACTCATCTGAAAGAAAAGGAGAGTGAAGGTAATGAAGTTCACTGTGTTGGGGAGAGAACTGTCTCTCCAACACAATCCTAAATCTGAATTCATCTCCTCAAAGGATATTAGAGCAGAAAACTTTTCACTTCTTCAGAGGTTAACTACTGCTGTTATCACATCAGCAGCTGGCATGGCGAGCTCTCTCTCTCTCTCTCAAACACGCGCACACACACAAACGCAAGCACGCACTCGCACGACTTAATTTTGGGCTGATTTCCCAGAAAGGATTCGAAAAATATAATCATTTTATTTGACCTTTTTTTTTTATATAAGGAAAAATGAATGACGTGAATGAATGACGGGGATTTAATGAATTCCCGTGGAATTGATTAAATTCCAGGAATGTCATTCATTCCTGAAATGTTTCAAGAGCTGAGTGCCGTTTAAGCAATGAGTGTTGATTGGACAGTTAGAGCGAATGAATAGGCACAATCGGAACAGAAAAATTCTGTTTTGTAGAAGACAAAAGCATTCTGAATATCTTAATAGCAATAACACAACAGAAAGAACATTCGCTACTAACAAAGAACTGAATGCAATATTCATTTTCACTAAAACAGGAAATAAATAATAGAAAGAATAATCGAATTCATAAAAATGAACTGAATTTATTATCACATAACACGAATTGGTGCTTCGCCGTTATGATCATGATGAGTTAGTTTCTTTAGGCCTGAAAAAAGTCACGGGTGGCAAAATTTCCAGGTTCTCTCTCTCTCTCTCTTCTGAAAGATCTGTCATGTGTACGTAGTAACATGACAGATAGTAGTAGTTTGTCTACACACGACACAGATTTGCTATAGGTCTTGCGACCTGTTGTGTGTTGGAATTGATGATGATGATAATAATAATAATAATATATAAAACAAAATATAGCAGGAGTAAGCATGTTTCCATGTAAATTCTTGACGTAGAAAGGATGAAGGAATAGCCACCTACACGCATGACTAATCTGCAGATAGCTAAGCATTACTTAGCTGGTAATGTCGTAGCACCTAAAATGGAGTCAGTTCTTTTCCCCAACAAAATAGTCACGGAAGCACTATTCTCGTGAATCGCGCCTTTTACACCCCCCCCCCCTCTCTCTCTCTTTAATTATTTAATTTAATTTAATTTTAAGATAAACTTAAAGTTTATCTCAATAATGCCTTTCTACTGAAATCGGGGTAGATGCACGAATTTCCATGTGGGAATTTTGTAATCTCTGTATATATTTTTTTAAAAAAAGTAAAAAGAAACTTTTATTAGTTAAAATACACACATATTACTTTTAAAAAAACCTCTAAGTTCAACATTTAGTAGGTGAGTAGTAAGATCCGTGGTACTATTTTCTACAAAAAACTGCTAAGCATTTTTGTTAATTGTTCAGATGAATATCTGGAAATTTAAACAAAACATCACGTGATTATGAACGCCATTTTCTACTTCCAATACACTTGTACGTATATAGTAAGGGTCCTCAATCAGGTCTCTTCGCGGTCCGCATTAGGAAGCAAGCAAATTGTCGTGGTCCGGATCCCTTAATAGCTGAAGATTGAAATATCGGATCAGTATTTTTTTAGGAGGCACGCAATTTTATTTTCTGTTATTTATTACTGTTGAATACTTATAGATAGAATGTAAATTGTATAGCAAATTAAACTAGCAATTAACAAGAAATCAGCATTTCTTTTCCACAATGATTTCTTCGAAATACGAAACCAAATTTCTTCATTACACGGAAGGTGAGAAGAAAAGACGGGGACATCCATCGAAGTTAAGTTTGTTCGCAGATAAGAAGAGGGGTAAGAACTAGATTTTTCTTTCACAGAGCAGTGGGTGAATAGAACAGATTGCTTCTAGAAGTGGTGAGTGCATCTAGCGTGAATGAGTTAAAAGAGAGGGTATGACAGCTGGTTTGGGTGATGTATAACTTACTTCGATCAGTCCTTGACTCCCTGGAGGTTTCAGATGATAATAATAATAATATCAAAACCAAAAGCACTTAATATCTGTAGCAAATTTTGAAAATTTTTTGATCTCCGTTACACAGAATCGAAATTTGTTTTTAATAAAGTTCATAAAGTAACCTGCAGAAAACTTATATAATTACTTTATATGCAGACTGCGTTACGCTGAAATCGCCCGCAATCAGTAAAAAAATCTTTGTTGGTCGACATGCTGACTGCGGTTTACTCCCCCCAACTGATCCTAGGTGCAGAGTATTTCGCAATTTCACTCAGTGACTTATATACAGTTGCATCTGGATGTAAAATTTTGTAATTATACTACGTAAGGACTTATAGTGTTGACTGATTTATTCATTTTTGCCTAAGAGTAAATAAACAAAGTATCTTCACATTAGGCTACTTATATATAAAGGCTGTTGACTTTTATGACGTTTTTTTATTTTATTCGTGTGGGATTCCCCCCGTTCCTCGACCGCCCCTCCTAAAGAGGAATTAAGTCAGGGGTCGCCAAACTTCTTTGACCGTCGACCCCTTCAAGAGTTTCTTGACTTTTTATTGACCCCCTCTATTTTACTATTACGTAATTATAATAGGACAAGCAAAAAAAGACGCTTATGTGAGTTTTTAGATTGTTTATTTTATAGTTACAGTGTTTATTGTATGTATAATATAGTATATATTATTATATTACTATTACTACTACTACTATTACTATCACTAGTAATATCACTGGTATTACTAGTGATATTAATATACTGGTATTAATAAACTACTGGTATTACTACCAGTCCTGCTCAATTCTTCAACATAGAGAAGTTTAGTTCGTGAATGAATAACGATTGAATTATAATATGTATGTTGATGAATTTTAGAACATTAACGCTCACTTGTATGTCGATGCGCAAAAATGAGACTGGGATCGAATACTTGTGAGTATCAGTAAATAACAACCACGCACGTGTTGCAATCTCGCTCCCGCCGCGCCGGCCGGGCGGAAACCACTTCATCCGTTTATTGGTAAATACGTCATTTTGGCCTACTTGATTGGCCTCCGTAACCATTTTCATGACCTTGCTCCATCTTACAGGTCCTATTCATGTCACTGTTCCCACGATTCACTCTTGACTGCGTTGTCATTCAGGATGGAGGTAATCCAAGTTAACCGAATTAAATATTACCTGTACAATGATGTCTTATATTTTTTATCGACCCCAATCCCGAATCGACCCCTGGGGGTCGATATCGACCACTTTGGCGACCACTGGATTAAGTACTGTATCCTATGACTGTAATCCGTGTGTGTTCACGGGGCCGTTTTGCCTGCTTGCGGGATGAAAACCCCCAGTTTATCTGGGGGAAAAACCCTGCTGTCCACGCCCAAGACCGGCTAACTTGGCTATGGCTGAAGAAGATCCTTAAGCTCCTCATATCGTCGACGGGAATCGAACCTAGGCCGCTGCTTCCACAGACATATTGTTGCGAAGCGAATAGCCACTAGGCTAACTGCGTTGAGTTTATGACAGCAAACTCAACGCGGACATTAACTTTCAAATATCTTCAATGGAATATTATGAAAATAAGGAAATGAAATTATACGCATTAGAGTGGCATACAGAATGCCACTCTATGTCACCCAATTTAAGAATTTTAAGATTATATATCAAATACTAGGATGGTCTTTCATGTATCGAAAGAAAGCCGAGTGATTAAATTGAGGTGATACTGAACAGTACTCAAAGACATGGGATCCATGCGAAATAATCACCGTTGAATTTTTAAAAAATCCTTATAAACTCAAGATGCTATACAAGCTCTTCAAGACGAGGCTTTAAAAACAACTCGTACAGTCTGTTGTAAACAAGGAGAGGCTTTTACGAACTGAACTATGGAGTCACGCCAAAAGAAAAACTGTCAAACCGTCCTTGCTGATGACACTCACTTCAACAAGGTCATTATTTGTAGTATTACCCCTAGTGAAATATGTTTCAACATCTCCCATACAGCGTTCTCCCGTGCAACTTCGCAAAAAATGAAACCTCAAGGGTGGATGATTTCATCTACGAAAAGTCATGGTTACGATAGACACCATTTAAGAGCCCAAAAACTGCTTTGTGATTTTCTATTTCATCAGTTTTCTCACTTCATTTTTTCTATCTTAATCTCCAAACCCTACTGTAGTATCAATGCTTCATATGTTTTCGTTTTCTGTGCAAAGTACGACTTTTTTGTTTTTATCCCAAGCGTTGATTTTCCTTTTTTTTTTTAGGTTACTTTGGGGGTAGCATGCCACAGGACATTCACCTGGATTCGAAAGTTATAAAAATTATATAAGCGTCGATATTTTTACAATGTAAATATATTTTTAAAATAAAACGAAAAAAATAATACCTGTGGTCACGCCATTTATTTTTCTTTTAATAAAGACACAAGCCAAATGCATGCTGATCCTGCCCTAATAATTCTTTCTGGAACGAATACAGATACAGTAGTCGAAAGGGTATACATTACACGACACGTGATTTTGCTTTCTATATAACCAGTCTATAAACGAAATTCATACACGAAATAAATCGGACAAGAAACATCAATAGCCACAGAAAACATGAAAACGAAATCATCTGAACAAAAATGAACGAGAAAGGAAAAATTAGTAGTAACTTAAAATCAGTGATGCTTTTACGAATTACTAGGAATCCATTAAACGCACCATCACAAACTGAACGGGAAATCAGTCAAAGATCAATTCAAACCTGAAATTGACTAAAGATGACTACGATCTTTGATCATTTTCTCGTTTGAAGCCAAAATGATCACAGAGTTAAACAACTCACGGAATCTGTTTCACATAAAGAGATGTAAATATCACTTAACACTTCATTCACTCTCGCATCATGAAATGCAATTCACTCTATTCAAGAAAGCAAACAATCGACACGTGCACTTTATAGTGCGACTTCCAAAATTAAAGATTTTGCACAGCAATTTCCACATAAGAGTCCACTTTTCTTTCATGTACGAATGAAAGTTAGCTAGAGACAATGAAATTACAAATGTTGGTTTGTTTAATATTAACACTAAAGCAGCTATGATGTAAGTGTATTATGTATGTTATATATTTTGACGTTGAGGGAGAAAGAGGAATACAGTTTGAAGCAAAAAAAAAACTGCAACATTCGTTTCAGAATATGGAATTCTTCTTCGATTGACAAGGATAAAATACTTCTTACGTCTACGTAAATGCTGTTCTTCCTACTACGTCACAGAAACATTATTACAATTGAAATAAAATTGATAAAATTTGCATTCGAGTTCCAGAGCTACTAAATATATAATAACCAAATACTATAGGATTATTAAAAAAAAGCTGAAAGTTTGTGAGTATAATTAAAATAAACGTGATGTTACCATATCACGTGTATATATTCCAAAGAAAAAGATCTGAGTGAGAGCTATCCTCTTTTTTTTTTTTTTTTTTTTTCAAATGACAATCCCACACATGAAAGGTTGTATACCTATCCCACATAGTATCGCAGAGAGGATAATAATTAAATAATCCGGAAACTGTGCTCCAGCAACCAAACATGGAATATCTAAACCCGTTCAGGTCTCTAAAGGCAGTAACGGACGATGAAAACCATTTAAAATTTAAATGCTTTCTCAAACCTTCATGCCATGGTGGGATTTGAACCCATTGTCATTGAACTTTCTCTACAGTTTATACTGAAAATAAAATTAATAATAAAATAAATAAATAACTAGAGAGCCTGTGTAGCTCAGTGGAATGGCGAATAAACCACGATGGTTTGTAGGACTACAGAATTGCGAGAAGTAATTTCACGAAATTAAATAATCATAACAAATATTAATACACCTGAGGGTAAGAGCAGCTGTACATATTGTAAATATTATTTACTATGATGTATATATATGTCCTATTGGTTTAATAAGAAAGTCTCAGTAGAAGTGGCGTTTGCACTCCTCGGCGCTAGGCTACCCGAAGAATGGCTTAGGTTCAATTCTAGTGGCTACTAAAGGAACTTTCTCTAAGCCCCTTTCATCGACCGGCGAGTTAGTCGATCTCTTGCATGGGCAAGCAAGTTATTCGTGCAGAAAACTCAAGAAAATCGACCTGTAGAACCCACACTATTTCGGACTAAAAATATTCTGTTCGGGTTAGAGACCATGAGATGGCAGCACGTTATCCGTCTCTTCACTGGATGCCGCTTAAAATTAATGATAGTCTTGGGCTACCTATCTCTGATTGGGTACTAGTGGAGATTGACTGCCTGTTCAGTCTCCAGATGTTAGTTAGGGCTAAAACGGCCTTACCTACTTACTCCCTATAAAGGAATAAAAGGCGTTAGCTGATTTTTTACATAAATAACTACAGGAAGGCCTGGCATCCGCGAAGAAGTTGTGGAACCAGCCTGCTGTGTTTTCTTATGAAAATAAAGCACTGGTAAAGAAGGGCAGCGAAAGGTGAGTCTACTATGCTGACTTTTTTTGTGTGTGTCACTACAAGCATCATGGAATACTCTTCGCAAATGCTTCGCCATAAGGAACAGCAAATCTAATTGCTTAAAACTGAAGGATAAAAAAGGAATACCATGACTTCCAAGAATGGTAGGAAAGATGCAAACTTCAGTCATGGTTCGTTTTCAGCAGATGCTTTCACGATGCAATCAGATGAAGGACAAGTCTCTTTTAGTAGGATAATTTTGAGTTCGAATCTCGTAAAGGAAATGACAGCTCTTTAAAACTGGAGCTGAGTTAAATAGTCTCAGACAGAGGTGATATACCGCAGGACAAACAACTAACGGCTAATTAATTCTAGACAACACAAACTCGACTCCAGTGATAAGACTGCGTTTGCAACGCAGCATAGTTAATCTTCATGACAAGTCTGTATGTGGGTAAAGCAAACAACTGTTGTGTTATTTTAAAGGAAAATTGATAACGGATATTATATTTCTAGAAGAGACAATCGTTAATGAACATCATTATATTAAGTGCTTCTTACCAGGCTGGATATTCCAAGAATACAGTTTAAAAGGACGCAGCCTAGCCATATTAACATCAAAGATAACTGAGGCAATTCTTTGATAAAGGACGACAGGAAAATGGGCATTGAACAATTCAAGGACTGTCGTCAGATCTTCTAACGTGTTTGTGATTAATCTCGTGAAGTTATGTTAAAGTAGAAGCATTCATTGTATGTCTGTCGTAAAACATAGGTTCGAATTCGTACAGAACGTCAAAACGTACAGAATTTCAAATCTGTATGCGTAACTTTCTGTCAGTCCAGCCGTGAACGTACAGATATAATCACAGCTAGATCATTATTTGCAAAGAGCAGATGAGGTCAGGTAAACTTTAGTGAGAGATCTAAATCACCAAATGTCCCCAAGTCATACACCAGTCAGAAGTTCTAATGTGAACAATAAATACATAAATGCAAATTTTTGGTAAGAAAGAGAAGAACAGATGAAAAATTACGTACATAAGTTACTTCAAGTCAGCTTCTGTGAGCTCGTAGCGAACTCAAAAATCACTACCCAAAGATTAAACTGAATTTTGTAGTTACGTTTGTTTTGGATTCATAAATAAAACTCTCCCCTCTCTCTCTCTCTCTCTCTCTCTCTCTCTCTCTATTACAATATTTATGACCATTAATTAAATTAGCTATTACTTTTTAATTTCACAGCCGATCTCAGAATGATGGTCCATGCAGTCTTATAAAGAGATAACAATCTTGCATCATTTAGCGAAAAAACACCTTTATCCAAGTATTTGTTACATAACTATACATTTTTGATATCAGCACGAAGAAAGTTAAAGAATTTAAGCTGAATATAACTTAAACTCTAATGTCCAGTAATGAATTACTGAGATTTTACCTAGACTCAAAAGCTCTAAAATGCACAACTCGTGAAACAAGTATTACTCACACTGAAGAATGTGGCATTCGTAAAACATCTTCCATTTATGTCTCTTCAGTGTAGATGTTATGTTACATGAGATTTCATAGGTACTGCGTAAGACTCCAGATGCTGCATCACGGAGTGTGTGTGTGTGTGTGTGAGAGAGAGAGAGAGAGAGAGAGAGATGGTTACACCCCACTTACTTTATATGACACGTGCACGAAGGAATGCCGAAACACTTTGAGATAGTTTTCTCATCTTGTTAACTTGCTGTATTCAAACGGAATACATGTAACTTTAAAAAGCAAGAAGGAAAGAGTTTACATTCCGTGTCTCAGGCAAACATAAACATTCATCGAGTCGTCTTAGGGCTTCTTTGTTCCCACAAAGGACTCTTTCTCAGAGACGTGACACGTGGGAAGTTTTCTCTGGGAAATGATTCTCTCTCTCTGCTGTCGGTCTGACTGGTGATGAAACGAAGAAAAAGAAATCGAGTTTTTGAGTCATCTGCGTTTCTTTTCACTTTCCATTGCAAAACACTCATACTTTTCTTAAGTTAATAGTAATATAATAACAGATAATTAAAATATATATATATATTTGAATTACAGAAAATGTGAAACGCAACCCTTAACTCCTTGCTATTTGTGATAAGCTGTGTTGGATTCAAATCGCCCTGAGATATGAACTAAGTTGATAATGTCCTATAAATATTTGAAGTAATGAGCATTCCTTTTTTTTTTTCCTTTAAGAGTTATGTATATAAGTCATGCTGAGAATACTTCCAATAAAGTAAGCCAATTTCTAATAATTAATAAATTCTTAGGCTAATTTCTAATAAATATTAAGCTAATTTGTAATAATTAATATTGTTGGATTTTAAGAATGTTTACTAAATGTTAAGACACTGCCTTTCAGCCGAATAATGCTATCATTTTTTATATAATAACAATAATTTATTACATATGATACAACATTACATACATTTCTTTACATTTGATACATTCATGTATTCTGATAATAATAATAATAAATTTTTTTCGCAATAATAATTATAATAATTTATAACATATGATACATACATTACATATTTATCATTACATATGATACAACATTACATACATTTGTTTACATGTGATACGTACATTACTTGCATTTGATTATATATGATACATTTATTTTTTATTTTTTTATTTATTTTATTTATTTATTATCTTGGATGAGATGTATTTTCTCAGCTTTCATCCTCAAAGCTTATTTGTGAGCTTATCTGAGAATGACACCAGTTATATATTGGTTTATTTGCTGTGCTGGGAAGCTATGAAACACACACACACACACACACACACACACACACACACACACACACACACACACACACACACACACACACACGACAACCTAGAATGTCTTGATGTGTCGCTGAACTGGAAGCCTGAACACGAATATATTGTGTTTCATTGCATTTGTATGGTATTTTGGGTGCGTGTTTCTTGTTCGTATTATGTCCTTAGAGCTCTTTTCAGTCTATTGTAGTTTGTAAGATTTCTGTATTCAAAATGTAATTTGTTTATGATGTCTGGGATATAGAAGTTTCGCGTGGCCTTTACGTAGTGATTATTGTATTTATATGTGATATAATTAGTTGTCTGAGGTCTTGTTATACGGTATGTATTTCTGACTGTCCGGTAGTTGGCATCAAAATAATGTTTTAGCAAAGCTGCATAGTCACATAAATGGTTTGCTGTCAGTATTTTGTATTCTGACATTGCAGTATATATAGTCGTTATTGTCTCTTTGTTCCCAAAAGATCAGTTTTATCATTTTGTACTGTAGCGACATTAATCTATTTAGTTTGTAGGGTGCACAGAAAGCATACGTTGTTATAGCGTATCTTAGTATATTTTGGCATAGTACTTTGTATATTAGTGTTTTTAGACCTGTGGGAACTATGTCTTTTAACCTGTAGGGTTTGCCAGTTATTGTTAGGAGTTTGTTGTGCATATGGTTTATGTGGCTATTCAAGTTTATATCTGCATCGAAGTAAATTCCAAGGTATCGTATTGTTTCAACCTGAGTGATTGCAGTGGTTTTGCTGTTCTGTGTGTTTTTTATGTTGGAAAGTGGATGTTGGATGGTTATATATTTATTATCAACTGGTCGAGTCAGTGGATTTCTGAATATCATTAATTTTGTCTTTTCTGAGTTTAGGTGTATGGAGTTTTTCGTGAGCCAGTCTGTGATCGGATTTATGTCATGTTGCATATTTGTTTGGGCTATGCTTGCGTTATTATGGATGGATATTATTGCTATATCATCTGCGTATTGGAATATCTTACCTCTGAGAGGTAGCTGATTAATATAGTGCGTGTAAATGTTGAATAGAGTTGGGTAGAGTACAGCTCCCTGTGGTACTCCACAGGTTACTGGTAGCTCTCTGCTTCGGTTTGACCCGATACGTGTGATATGCTTTCTATTTTGAAGGTAGTTTGTAAACTACCTGTGCAGAGGCCCGTCTATTCCAACATGCCCCAGCTTTTCTAACAAGGTTTGATGTGTGAGTGTATCGAATGCTTTAGTTAGATCAATAAAGACTACCATGGCAATTTTGTTTTTGTCTAAGGCGGTATTAATTACGTCTGTAAAGTCTTCCAAGAGAGATGTTGTTTACTTATTTTTCTGAAAACCATATTGTGTTTTGGGAATAATATGAAAGGTCTCTGTGTATGCTGTAAGTTTCTTCAGTATGATCCGCTCCATAATTTGATTGATAATTGGTAATGTTGCTATGGGTCTGTAATTGCTGATTAATTTTTTTCCATGTTTGTATATGGGTGTGATTATGGCGGTCTTTGGCATACTTGGTATCTGTCCTGTTTTAAATATTTTATTTATTAATTTTAGTAAGATAGGACTTAAGCTAGTTGCATGATATCCTTAGGTCTTATACCATCAATTCCTGGACCTTTGTTTGGTTTGATTTGATGTATTGCAAAGAGAAGTCCTGCTTCTTTTATGGTTGGGAACCATAATGTCTGTTTTGATTGTGGTCCAAGTGGAGGGTCACGTTTTGTGATTGGGGGAATATTTCTGTGCAGTTCTTGGATGGTGTCTGCAAAGTATTGGTTAAAGTCATTTGCTAGTTGTTGGATAGGTTTTGCGTCTTTCATGAAGCTGTATTTTATGGTTTCGGAGGTGTTGGGAACACAATGTAGCATCTCATTGATCAGATGCCAGGTTTGTTTCATGTTGTTTTGTGCAGAGGCTAGTTTGTCTCTGTAGTAGCTTCTTTTTGCATTTCTGATTTGTGTTGTAAGGCGATTCCTTGTTATCTTATATTCAATTTTTAAAGCCGTGTTATTTGGATATCGCTTTAATTCTTTCCATAAAGCGTCCTTTCTATGTATTTCTAGGATTCAGTTTTGTGTTATCCAAGGATTTTGTGTTGTTTTTGAACAAATTCTGACTTTCTTTGCGGCTATATATTTCCTCCAGCGTGAGTTTAATGTTGTTGTATAAGATATCTGCTGAATCTGATGACAGGTGTTCCCAGTCTGTTTTTCTTATTTCGTGGTTGACTAATCTTCGTCTATTATTGTTTTCTGTCGCTTTTCTTCTGTGGGATATTGTCTTTGTGTGCAGGTTTAGAGCGGTGAAGTAATGGTCTGCTACTTTGCACATTATGACTGATGCAGTGTAACTGTTTGGTGGTGCTCGGACGTTTATATGATCTACAGGAGGCAGTGATAGTATTTCCGCGTATTTCTTCTTTAGTACATGATGTTATTGTTGGTATTAGATTATACATGGATAGCGTGTCTAGGTATTGTACAGTTCTAGTTTTCGTTTGCAATATTTATGTTTATGTCGCCGATTATCATTAGGTATTCGGTTGAGCATATTTCTTGGCTTGAAAGCCAGCAATTGAGTTCGTGCAAGAATTTTATCATGTTTAGGTTTGGTGGTCTGTAAATAGCATTTAGTATTATGGGATGCTGTCTATTGGTGGTATTAGTGATTTCGAGGCAAAGGGTTTCAGCATGCTCAAACTGATAGGCCGTTTCTTTTGCTACTAATTTATGTTTGATAAATATTAATATTCCACTCCCTCTTTTTTGTTTAGAGGCATGATCTATGTTGTTGGAAGCCTGGAATTTGGAAAGCAGTCGCTTCGTCATTAGTTATGGATACTTCTGTTAGAATCAACATATCAATAATATTAGTGTAATTCCTCAGATAAGCCTGTAACAATAACCAATGTTTTCGGATGCTTCTGATGTTAATATGCAAGATTGAGAGACCCCTCGCTTGTACTGTGTGTTGTTTCCATGAATCAAGCGATTCGAAAGTACTAATAATAGTACTAATATTAATAATCGTAATAATAATAATAATAATAATAATACAGTAAACAAACTTTAATGGGCTTCTGCGGTATGCAGAACAGTGGACAGAGTTTGGGTTCAGCGAGAAAAGTTCGTTTATGTGAGGAGGAGGGAATGTGAAATAACAGAGCCCAGAGGAACACCTGCATTGATAGCTAAATGTGGAGAGAACGCCTTCAACATTACAAGCAGTCAACAAAGATAAAACTGACAAGCAAATTACAAAGGGGGAAAGCAGACCATAAGATGGTATTACAACCGAGAAACCGTCGATATAAAATGCCTTAGAAATATCGAATGAACAGCAGAAGTTTCTCGAACATATGTTTTTTTTTTTATTATTATTATTTAATCCATTACTTTACTAATTATATTGCAAAAGTTGACTGCTGCAAATATTTAAACTACTGGTTACGTAATTTGCAGGAGTTAACAAGTACTGTTAAATACTTTTATTAAAACAAATATTGATTACATTAATCTGCCATTGGCGCCCAAAATATTCATTAGAAAACACTATTATAGTTTACTAATAAATAATAATAATAATAATAATAAAAAAAAGGCCTGAGAATTCTTGACTAGAACAGCATGGAATGGATAATGACCAAAGACTCTTCTGGTCTAAGCCTCGTTTACTATACCGTTACTGTTTTAACACGTTCGTTGCCAATCAAGCGATATCGCGCAATGCGAGTTCTCACCAAACGACCGATCACGCGTTATCGCGTTGACGTCGCTAACTAAATAAAAAAATTTAAAAAAATTGGCCACCACACGAAATTCCAATTTTCAGCTTGGCAATGAAAGTATTAAATTTCAGCGTGTTTTTTATTTTTATTTTTCAAAGAAAATGCTGAAAATCTATCACACCTTACAGTCTATTGGTGCTATATTACTCTAGCGTGCTGTTCGAATCTGTTGAAATCCATTGTTCTTATCAAACCCGGATGTTCACTGACGATGCTCTGTTTTATTCAAGTCGAAGTATGAATTATCTGTTCACTGAGCTGTTATATTCAGATATTTGATGTAACAAAGTGTTACAACCTCTCGTCTACGTGTGTTAGTGTTAACGTTGAAAAAAAATTGTAAATATCGATCAACAGGCAGACTCATGAAGTTTTATTTTTTTTCATATACATACTTAGCATCTCAATAGGTGTGCAGTTTTGTTACAAAAATGACATTAAATCAGAATAACTCCATTTCTTTCCATTAGCAAATCACAATATCAATGGATGCAATGATATCACTCGTAAGTGTCCTCAGTCTTCCCGCGCCTCGTAAAAGTGACTTGTGACACGCCGACAAGTACATCAAAACTAATAACAGCGATCAACAAGTTCAAAGACACTTATCCCCAATCATGCATATGTGCTCGACCAGACCTAACATCTGCACAAAGGGAACAAGGACACCAGCTTCAAAGACAACTTGAAGAAAAACATCAAAATGGTGACAACAGATGGGTCATCGACTACAGACAAGTTAAATTGGTGCAAAAATCAAGTGATGCCACTACAGCCACCATGGAGACCAGTATGCAGGCACTGCATAGAGAATGTTTAAGACCCTTGCAGTCAAACATATTACTCACAAAACCCTACATATCCATTTCACTTCGTATGTGAGATTTGCTCACATATGTCACTCATCTCTGGACAAATGCCATGGAGAAGGTTTGGCGAATCTCAAACGGTTGTACTTGATATCTCCAAGGCGTTTTTCCCGGTCTTGCACAAGGGCTTACTAAGCAAGCTGATATCGTTCGGTCTGTCTCGAGACTTCTGTAGTTGGATTGCCAGCTTTCTGTCTGGATGCACACTATGTGTAGTGGTGGATGGTTCCTTATCCTCTCACCATTCAACTAATGCCAGGATCCCACAAGGTTCTGTCCTCTCACCAACCCTCTTCCTGCTATCTATCAATGACCTACTTCAGTTCATCTCAACCCAATACACAGTTTCGAAAGACGACAGCACATTGCACTCCTCCCTTTCTTTTGATAAACCTTACTCTACACAACTCACCTCAACCTACAGAACATCAACCACCACTGCCCTTAATTCTGATCTCCAAACCATCCTCCAATGGGGTTCAGATAACCTCGCCAACTTCAATGCTAATAAAACCCACTACTGTCTTATTTCTCAAGAACCATTTTATTCTAAGTATTATGTTTGACAACACCCAAATTTCCAGACAATCTGAGATTTCTCTTCTTGGAAGTACCTTGACATCAAACCTCTTCTGGTATAAACACATCACAACCATTGCATCCTCAGCTTCAATAAAACTAGGATTTCTCTTTTGCTCAAGACATTACTTGACCCACTGACCAACTGTTAACATTACACAAATCACAAATCTGAGAATTCTTGACTAGAACAGCTATTGAATACTGCTCTCACATATGGGGAGGGGCCCTAAAATCTCCCTGAAATGCTTGACTCCATACAGAGGAGAGCAATCAGACTTATTGATAACCCATCTCTTACCAACTCACTCCCCCCACTTTCGCACAGACGATTGGTTTTTGCACTCTATGTATTCTACAAATATTTCCATTTAAAATGTTCATCTGAAATAGCTTCAATAATTCCCCCAATTAGTGCTAAACTCGTTGGAACACGTGCAGCTGCTGCTCAACATCCCTTCACAGTGCACCTTGAAACCCACAAAACAAGTTTCGTTTCTCCTCCTTCATCCCTGCTACTGCTGTATTGCGGAGCAGTCCTCTCCATCATGTATATTATTGTATCTCCTTGGGAAACACAATAATATATAGTAATTTAAATCAAATATGAACAAGTGCCTTCTTTTCCAACCATACGCGTTATCTTTTGCATATACTAACAAAAAAAAATTCAGTCAGGTACAGTCTGGCGATCGAAAAAGGGAAGTCCCGCTCTTCCGATCCATCGATTTCACAATTCCACATCAATCAATTCATGTGAAATCTGCTTCTTCCAGTGTGTTTAGCGAGCGATTTCTTTACCAATGAAGAGCATTTCAGTTTCTAAAAACTTTTGGCGAGCTCCTCGTACTGTTCTTTAACGGCGGAGGATTTTAAAAAGGCATTAGGAAATTTCGTAACTCTAGGTGTCATAGATGATTTTGTTTCGACTTAACCAATACGCATAGTTTTCTCTTGTGACGTAGCCAATTTTAGCTAGTCACGTGTCCAGGAACTAATATCTATTGACATTAGTTTTTCAAGGCATTTTTCTTCTCTTTTACGGCAACTTAATTTACATTAAGTGAACAAAACTTTGGTCTCGCATTAAACATGGATAAAAAGCAACCACCGATTGTATTTAGTTTTTATGGCATACAATTTTCGGGTTAATATCATATACGGTCAATCATATATTATAACTAATTAATCATGATTAATTAGCTGTAGTTGACGGTGTTGAAATAACTAAAGGATGTTTGTTAACCGTATTATTTTTTGCTTTTTGTCCGTTTAGGCTGTTAGTGGGGCAAAAGCTTCAATAAGAGCAAAGGAGCCTATCACCCATGTATGTGACAAGCTGATTTTTTTTTTTTTTTTTTTGTCAATCTCCTGACCTACGAAAGGTTGTATAGTTACAGTACATTAGTAAGTATACCGTGGTGAGTATATTAAGGGTTAAGCAATCCAACCCAAAAACTCTACTCTAAAAACCTAAAGATGGAACATCCTCAAGCGCGTCAAATTTTTGTTAAGCAAAATCACGGTCTCGCATCGAGCAGTAAAATTCACATACAGTACCACTTAAAAGGCATTTATAAACACTCATTCCACAGTGGGATATGAATACACGATCGGAGAGGCTATCTACTCGACCAACTAGATCATTCGAAAAAAAAACGGTTAAAATATAAACCAGAGATTTTATTCTGATGGGACTCACGTGATTACAAAGGCCATTCCAACAACAGCACGTAACTTTGTCCAACTGTTGAAGAAGATATGGCAGCTCTCAAAAAGGTTAAAAAATCTCATCAGTGCATATGCAGAGAAAAGTTCTTGAAACTCGTCTATGAGAAAATAACTAGCATTATTATTTTTTATATAACATTTTCAAATATATCGGCTAAATTTATTTGACAAGTAGTCAAATATGTTTTTCTTATTTTTTAAGATAACAGGACAGATCATGTATCTAATATTTATTTCATCAGGTCGTGGCAATCACTATTCAAAATATGGCATTGCAGCTGTAAGACACCTCAAACTTTCATTCAGAAAACACTACTTTGAAAGGCATAAGTTAATAAAAAAAACAATTGTAATCAAAGTTATTCCCTTCGAAGTAGTGTTTTCTGAATGAAAGTTTGAGTTTTTTGTTACAGCTACAATGCTATATTTTGAATGGTGGTTGCTGCGAACCTGAAATAAAGATTAGATACATGATCTGTCCTGTTATTTAAGAAATAAAAAAAAAAACCTCACTAGATGACATAGAGAAAATATAGTGGTTGCAGGAGGAGAAATAACTAAAACGTTAACTAACAATTCTCAAGCGAAGAGTGTTGCAGACTGTCATGATGCAACAAGTAGAAATCTAATTTTGATTTTCAAAATTGTTTCCAATCTGAACCATAATTTGTTTCAAGAATTTAGGCCTGTTTCGGCCTCAGGAACTAAGTCTGGTGTCCTTTTGCAGAAAGGTTCACATTGGAATCCATGTTTAGCTAATTCTAATGTTCTGCATTCTATTAACATTCTTCCATACATTTCCAGATCATTTCTATCATTCCCTGATCATGAGTCAAAATCATTTGGAATGTGTCACAAAAAAAAAAATGTCAATTCAGTACTTTACGATTCGCGTTCCGAACAAAAGGAACTCTTTGCTCACTATATACGATTGATCGAGTCCTAGAGCGTGAATGAAAGTTTAATCATATCAAGACCAAGCGAAAAAACCACTTGAGTGTTTTCTATACTACTGAATATTTCGTTGCACTTTTCGGCATTTTAACAACTCAAAGTTGCGCACAAGTTCTTCCTCTTATGTTATGCATTTTTACAAAACGTGCTCGCAAGCGCAAACACACACACACAGGTCTTCGCAAATAAGTGAGTCATTCTTGACTGAGCGGGATATGGCAACTTCCTCCATATCTGACGTCAGCAAGTGTTCCCAATCATACCCTTTGTTTAATATCTCTCCATAGCTTACTTCAGCAGTAAATCTGTGTTAGTACACAGATTCACTGCTGACTATGTATCGCACATCGCTGAATGGGTTGCCATACTAGATTATACCACTTTTTTTTTTTGTTTTCAAATCATCGTATATCCTTTAATTATTTATATGCATTCCTTGGTTGCGTTTTCTGCTGTATGGTAAAAAATAAAAAAAATCTTAACAACTTTTCATAGCATCCAAAATGCATAACACTACCAATTAATTAGGGGCCAAAACAAAGCCTGGAAACTTACAAATGATCCAAGAGACACAAAACTTAAAGAGATATAGGGTTTTGCAGTTTTTGATTTTTCATCAACTGAAATGTGACCTCGCTTTAAAATATAGAGGGAAGTGAAGGATACGTGATTTACAAGTTGTGCACGTTAAGCACTGTGTGGCAACGAAGCATGTAACAGAAATATGAGGAAGTTATATAAAGAAAACTGCAGTAAAATAAATAAAATGGATAAAAATTCGCCTATTCATCACAACTCTTTCTTATACCTGTACTACATTATTGTTTATACTTTCATTCATCCGCCTGCAGACATATATATATATATATATACACACACACACACACACACACACATGCAGAAAAGAATGACTAGTTCTGAAGGAAGATAACAAAGATCCATAAATTAAAACCTGTCCAATGGGGTTTTTCATTCAAATAATTTACTGTACCCAAGCTTGCTAAGCAGATTCCAAAAATGATATCCATTGGGGGGGGGAGCTATATATAGAGTTCTCACTAACCACTTTTTCTCATATTTATTCATCTTCATCTAATGAAACAGCATTATTTTACTTAAATATAAAGAGCCAACAGGCTTCATTTCGGCGAAATAAACATTAATTAAATTAAGGGGATATTAAATCCCACATGTGGGATTTAATATCCCACATGTTTAATTAGCATTATTTTATAAAATTATAAATATAATGAATTGAAAATAGAAAAAAAACAACAAAAATATTTAGACAAAAGCAGTGTTGTTATTCATATTCAGAAAATTCCTTTTTTGAAGAAAATCTTGTCTTTAAAACACAAAATGATATTTCTTTTTTCATTGTGCTTTTAAGTAATGTATCAATAGTTTCGCTCTTTTTAAAACATCAGTTTGCCACCATGCTGACAGTCGCATCTTTCGCGCTGGTTTTCGCTCACAGCACCGCCACCTCCATTCTTAGCAAATACCTAATGTGAAATATATAATATAAAAATACACTGTACATCATATTTTCACCGTAATATAATGGGTGAACTTTCAGCAAAAAAAAAAAAAAAGTTTTCCATAAATCGATTCTTATACCTTTTGGTTGAAAGAAAATGAAGTCCCCAATTGCAAGCAGATTTTTAGCTTAGAGTCCCAACCCAATATCTGTACAAATTCCTTTAATAGACCTAAATCTCTCATCGGATCATTTAATTCGCTTTGTGTGTAAGACACTGCAATTTCACTGAAAGATTCACTCAGTCGTTTATAACACTGCATTCCAAATCTGATAAAATGATTGAAAGTGATTTGGGTTTAAGATTAGGCCAATTAGCCACATAGGAGTATTTTCATTCCTGGTTTTAGAGTTGCATATTGATTAGAATAGTGAATATCATATTCTCCATAAGTTTTAAATTCAGAAAAAGTCATCGGAATAACCTACCATCTTCAGCAAATTTTCGCAACCTTCAATACGCATATGTGGCAGACTTCATGTAGTACTCGTTTTATTTTTACCTCCAACTTTCATCAGAAATTACATACAATAGCATTTCTGACAAATTCTGTAATGTTTTTTTTTCCTTTTTATCAATAATAATCCACAAGTAACAAAATATGTCTGGACGATTTACTTTAACTTTAAATATATAAAGTGCAAATGAAAGGAGAGGAAAAAAAAAAAAGACTGCCACATACAAAGACTTTCGATTTTTCGACGTCTCATATTTCTCTCTTCACCAATCGTTTTTACTTTTCGTTGTCTAAAATGTTCTTCTGTCGTGAACATGCTAGATATATCCATAATACTTCCAAAGTTCTCAAATCTGCTACTACTAAAAATATAGAAATCAACAAAATATCAGTTTAAGAATTGTATTGGAATATATAAGACTCAACATTCTGCAAAGAATTTGTGCATGGCAGAGAAAAACAGTTATTTTCATGTTCAGCGTGCTTGAATTACTAAATGAATGGCAAGTAAATCTTCTCGGAGCTCATAAACTATGGCAGCCTGTACAATCAGTGCGGATTACGGCTGGGCTCACCGAAGGATTTATAAACTTTTGTAGGATATTTTTCAGGTTCTCCTCCCACACTTCAACATATAACACGCGATTTCACAATAATCATTTCTGAGGTAACCCGTCATGAATGTCACCGGGAACAAAACGAAAACAATAATAACCGTTGGAGGGACGCTGCACTGCCAATAAGTTAAACGCCCTCTACAACTGAATGGCCATGCTATCGCCAAGATCAGCCAGCTGTAGGAAGTAATTACTATTGCATATAAGTCAGCAATACAGTGCTTACGCTGTCGCAAATTGCCAATTTTTTAATTCACATTCAAAAAGTATCTCACATAAAAGTATCATTCCAAAGCAACGAGATATGTTGATTATTTTGCGTGCAAGACACTTCTCGTAAACATATGCCTTGTTCTATTTTCTGACGAAGGAAATAGCCGAAATCAAGGTGGTTTTCGATAGCAACAAGAGCGCACGCAGGCGCCAACACACACACACACACACACACACACACACACACACACACACACACACACACACACACACACACAAACGGAACGTCTTTTTTTTTTCTTTTTTTTAATCATTTGGTGATTAAGCCAGGTTATTTTATTTATACTTACAAAATGTCTAAATAAAAAAAGTTCGACGTAGAGTAAACAGCAGCTACATTAACAGTTTCCCATATATTAGATCCCCCAGCAGAAAGATTAATAGTAGCCGAAATGAAATTTATAAGAACAGCAAAATACACCTTATGTGATCATGAAAGAAATAATGAAATGATTGAACCAAGAACCCAACAGAGAAAATAAGATATATAAACACAACTAGATGCACCATATTAAAAGAATGCAAACAGAAATATTCCTAAACAAACACTTCAATATAAACCAATCGGAAGATGAAGAAGACCCTGACATCATTTAAAACCGGCGGTTGTTCTAAAGCTGAAACTCCATAAGAGATCTTAAGAAAAAATACGTAACATCAAAAGATATTTGATTCATATAAACAATTTTGCATTGAGATTTTATAATCGTTTTGTCGGGCTCCGTAGCGCAGTTGGAATAATGGACATGCCCCTTAAATTGGAAAGACCTGAGTTATATTCTCGTTATGACGAGAACAATCTTTATATGGAACTGTTTCGACTGAGGGTGAGTTTGCTAATCTCATACTAAGGCTAAACGGTTTCTTTTTCCCATTTCCGGAAAGTCTGGATTTTCGTCACGCCAAAACAAACACAATCGGCAAGAGAAAGCACACAATTAACAGACAGCAATACTATGTAGTGGGTGATGGAGATGTTGCCTAGCAGATCGTATGACACTTCCCACGATGAATCATCGGAAGTGTCATATAATAATAATCAACGAAATAAGACTTTCATTAGTGCTTAAATCTGTAAACGAGCAAAAAAAAAAAAGGTTGAACAACAGGACAGTAGTGATGACGCTATTATATTGTGATAGCCAACGATCAGTTTTCAATCCGAATACATATACATTTCTTGTACACAGCACAGCAGTGCGATGTGGCCTGAAAAGAAAGATGTTGATTTATTTTATCATTTTAATGTGGCAGGCCTGTATGGACTCCAAAAATAATTACTTCCGCTACAGAAAGAAGGGCAATTTCAAATTAATCTCAAATAAATTAATTTGAAAACAAACAGTAGATCCACAAAAACCACGGAAAAACTGAATGATGTCGAGACACATCAATGTATGCAGTGTGTGTGTGTGTGTGTGTGTAACAAGCCGTATGTATATATAATATAAGAGTTTTGATTTGGTAACCTGCACACATCCTTCAATGGATTTGTAGGTCCGATGTTATTTTCACTGTGTTAAAGCCCAACGTTTACAAAATGCCACGCATATTTAGATAGCAGATGAGTTTAAAGTGTGATACTATCATTCAACTTAGTGGAGACGTTAACTAGAACAAAACAAGGCTGGGTCTCTAGGACAATGATTTCGGTAACATTTTTTTTGGTGGAAATGTTAAAAAAAAAAGTGAAATGAAATCTTCCAGATGCCACAGAGAATATATGTCGGACATGGAATCAGCACGCAACGATCTTAGTTTGTGAGCTCTTTATTAGAATGCTGATAAATATTCCCCTCACTCGTCCAGAATCAATAGGACAGTGCTTCTAAAACAGAGAAGCACATCCCTTGAGTAAGCGATAATATATCAGGGGGGGGGGGGGGGTTTGAAGCAACATCCAAGTTTATATGAATGTCACCAAGGGACTATATACATCGTTAAACAAATAATTATGAGTTTATCAGTTATTGACAAATAAATATTCATCATTATTAATGCATAATTAGTAACTATAAACAGTAACTGACAACTAGTTATTAGTTAATTGGTTAATAATATAATTAGCAATAATAAATAAATAATAAATTAGTAATAATAAATAAATAGTAAATCATTAGTTATTAACAACGTTAAAGAAATACTTATTAATTATTAAAATTACTAAATATTCAGCAATGGTAATTATTATTTATGTAACACGTACATATGTACTTATTACTATTAAGTACTAGCATCGTTAAAATAATAACTGACAACTTATTAATTTATTAAATTTATAATAATTACATTTCTTACGGTAGTTATATGTGAAAATTATTTAATGGAAATAAGTGGGAGGGAGGGAGGGTACAATAAAAATGTTCCCGATAGAGTTTAAAAATCCCTGGATCACCCATTTTCTCATATACATTCGAAAAAATATGCAGTGCATACCGAAATCTCAGAGATGGACAATATTTTTATAAGAATATATTTTGGATATTTCGTTCCTTTTTCTACTTTAGCTCGCTTCTGATATAATTCCTCTACCCCTCAATAAGCAATAACATGACAAAATTAATTACCACTCTTCGGAAAAAGAGCAAGAAATTATTAGAGAAATTCTCAGTAAGATCATGGCTTTCATCCATAAAATCATTTAATTGGATATTAATTGTCCAAGCCATCCCTTCTAGGGGGAAAAAAAAAGTTCAATTCAGCATACTCTTTGTTTAGAAATGCATTGTGTGTTTTTCTCTGTAATAAATGAAGTTGGCTAATTACATTCCAAAGCTATAAGATACATCTGAGAAAAGATACTCTGATATTTCATTCACTATGCAATTCAACTACATAACCGAAACAGCTCCATCACTGTAGGACAGCCAGAAGACAGCTATGGCTCGTGAAACTAGAGCGTCTGCTTGGATCGATAAGGTGAAAAAAACACTCCGCAACTCGTGAATCCGAGTAGCTTTTGAACTGAGGGAAACGGCAGTGGTGCCAGAAACTCACAATGGCCGCACTTTCCGATCTCCACGCAATAGTCGTATAAAGCGCTAAATGGTAAACTGCGGCACGTTCACATGACGGTTCGCTGGAGGGCTGGTTGTTTGGTAAAGGATTTTATGCCACCCAGTATTCGTGTTGCACCGTCTGATAAAAGATATTACGTGCGTCGGAAATTTTAGTCATTGCGCGAGGAACATCGCCAAAAGAAACTTGCGAAGTGCTTCATAAATACGATTTGCATTTTAATAACCATACTGCGATCTTCGCAAATACTGGCACAATACAAGAAAATGAGAACATACAGCATTATTGAATGCGGCTAAAAATGCACTTTTCTTGGTGTTCAGCATAGTGAGTACAATGACCAGCTCATCAACAACTCAATAGAAGTTCCGCTATCTTGATGCTTTAACAAAACGCTTATTTTAATGTATTTTCATTAATTTCAAATGATTAAGTTCGAACATATTTTTATAAATTATTTTATTGGAAATTATATATTTTAATTTTGATTTTATACACATATTTCAATTCTGTAAAATTTGTATAATTTCAGATTTTGCAGAATTAAAATATTTGCCAAGTTTTCTCTTCCAGACGTTTCCGACCCTAGGTGACTTTGTAGGCATTGCCCACAAAGTATTCCTGATGAGATTTTTATAGGATAGTTCACCACTGTTTCTACCCCCCAATTTTATCCGGGCCTCGGGACCGACATATGGCTGGGACGTATTCATGACTGTAATCCGTGTAAGTTCACGGGGCCGGTTTGCCTGTTCTGGGGAACGAAAAACCCGAGTTTCCCGGTGGGAAAAAACACCACTTCTATATGAGACCAACTAACTCACCTTTAGTCGAAAAAGACCAGATAAATGTTCCTCATGTCACTGACGGGAATCGAACTCGGGTCTTTCCGACCAAAGGGCTTCTCTATACTGACTGAGCTACGAAGGCTCTTTAAAATATCTGTTCTAAATAAACTATTACTTACATAAGATATTTTAATAGAAAAGACAAGCACATTCTAATAAAACTATCCCGGTCTTTAAGGAAAAAAAAGCTGAAGATATCAATACATCTTAAACATAACATGAAACAGAAAAGTTAATATCAAAGAGACAGTCCTTAGTTCGTTTTGCAGAACAGGTTTGTGTCCATCAGTCATAGAATGAACAAGCTTTCTCATGAAATCATTTTTTGTGTATCTTCCGCCCATGAAAAGCTGTAAACAAATAATACATTAGTACCATGGATGGACTAAGGAATTTTAATAATTTTACATGGTTATTATTTTTTACTTGCTCCAGAAACTCTGCTCTAGAGACCAGACATAGAATATTTTCAAGCCACTCTTCAGGCATACAATACGCTGGGGGAGGGGGTTTCTCACACAGAGCAATGAAATTTATCTCCCACCTAAAGACAAACGTCCATACTCAGTCGGCCAACAAGGACGGCATATTTATTGAATTAGTTCACTTTCTGGAACTAAAAGAAAGAAATTTATCATATTATTTTACCACATGAAAGCAAGAAAGAAAATTCAAAAATTTCTTTCATATAGCTTTTTTTATGGATTTTTTTCTTAGTTTCGCAATCTCTGCTACCGAACTGATCGATTATCTAAGAACAGTAAGTCCGCAGCTCCCTATTCCATAACTCATTCTACTCCTGCAGCAGATGTAGCAGCAATTTCATTTCATATCCTGCAATATTCAATGAACATTCCGAGTTTGTTTGTTTGTTTTTTTTTACTTTAAACACGAAAGTGTCCTAAGTAAAACAAAATGAGACCTTGAGGTAACAAACTTTACTGTAAAACTCCCTACAAGATACAAGCTTCAAAAGGTCAGTATTGTATTCGTTCTTTTTATTAATGTATTTTAGGTCCCGCAACTACCGTAACAACTGCGGAGATATGGCAGTTTCTTATTCTAAAACAAACAAACAAATAAAAAACCTTCTCTCCCAAGGTTTTTGCCCTAGCCTCTAAATCAGTGCTTCCCAAACTTGCGGATGTCAGGGCCCCCCTCTGTAAAAATTAAAATATTTCACGCCCCCCCTCGAAAAAAAATCGTAATATACAACATATATTATTATAATATTTATTGTATTTATATTCAATACAAAACATACGCATCGAATATTGCAAAAATCAAATGCAAATATTACATTTTTAGCATCTTACATACACATTTGACATGGCACATTATCTTATATAGATAGATGTTATTGTACATTTGCAGTAAAATCACATGAAACGTAAAATGATTAATAATAAAGAAAGAATTAAAAACATAAAATAAGTTTAATAACAATTCAATGTGATGGATGTGTTTCAATACTGCTACACTAAAAGTCAATACCAGGTGAAATATTTGAAACTGCAATTCCAGATAGATTTCTGCTTTGAAATGAAACGTATGAATAAGCATACAATTACTAATATTCATTAAGCGCCAAAATACGCAGGAAGCAAAATTTGTGAACCCCCGCACCAATGTGTGATTTTTTTTCCATTAAAATATAAAAAATAACAAAAAAGAAATAATAAATAATAAAAATTAAATACGTTTCTTTTAAGATGAAAAAAAAAATCTACTTAGTCTTAAAGCATTTTCAATTTGTTTTCGTTATTTCACGGTTCCCCTCAACAAAACCACCTACGGCCCCCAAGGGGGCCGCGGCCCAGAGTTTGGGAAGCGCTACTCTAAATGGACTCTGCAGTAGAAGATTGGCAGCCACTAATGTATTTTGCTTATAACAACTATACACAAAAATTCAAGGTGTCCAAAAGTTACCGCGTTAGGGACAGCCGACGCGTCTTCCCACGTAATAGAAATTATTATTTAAATGGTGTGCAAAGAACATTATTAATATAAACAATTAATGTCAGAACATTATTTAAAGCCGGAGAACTTAAACTATTAGCAAAGGTATTTTAAAAATGTAAACTGTCGGAGACTCACTGGACATATTAACATCGAAAATGTACGAATATTTTTTACGGGAAGAAAAGATGGAAATTACCCGAAAATCTTCAAGTTAATCTCACTGAGATTAACAGCGAAAAAAAAAGTTATATGAAGTCAATAATAGAAGTTTATGCACCAGATTACTCTTATACAGATGATGAATATGAGGAATTTCTCTCAAATCTACAAATATTAAATTCAGTCATCAATACACAATACGAGAAAACAATTAATATTATGGGAAATACAGTTTATAACTTTCAATGTCACAAACGCTTTCTTCCCCACACAAATATTGCAATCATGTACTATATGAAAGTAAATAATACATTAGCAAAATTTGTTATTGACACAAGGATTTTCAGAAGTTTTGAACTGAAAACTCATATTAGTTTCATCAATTCAATTTCCCTCCACGATGGTTGGAAAATAATGAAAGCAAAAACTAAAAAGAGGAGTGCTTCAAAATCAGTCTCTTAAAAGACTACAGTATAAAGTGGCTTTTTTTTTTTTCGAAACAGTTCAAATATCAACAAAGGATACACAAATCAGTGGCTCGAAGAAGATGAAAAGAATTTTTTAAACATATGATGATGATATTTCTAGGATTGTAGCTCATAAGAAAATTCTTTCAAGAAATAATTATCAATCGATTGAAGATTGGGTTCAGAAGAAAGAAAGCGAAAAGTGAATCAGAAAAAGACACAAAAAAGTTTGAATAATTTATATAATAGAGAGAAATAGAGAGAGATGTAAAATGAACAAAATTCAGTCTAATATTTTTTTTAAAATAATTTTAATCAAGAAACAAGAGGTAATGTTAGAATGAATGTGATTGAAAACTCCTCCTCTCCTGGCCTGTGCTTTATAGTTGTACAAGGAAGTATAATGAAATCAGGGTACACTGATGTTCGTGATATCCTCTCCAACATTCCCTTTCTCAGAAGTCCTTACATAATTCCAGGATTCATCCATTTCACAGCTACTTTATTCATTCTCTACATGCCTACAGTATTTTCAGGATTTATGGCCACACAGTACTAAAGAATTAGAAATGCCAAAGTCTGAAAATAATTGGTAGAATATATTTCGTTGCAGGAATTGAACGATATATTAAATAACTTCAAAAATCTGGAGAAGATGATAATAACATGGGATTGTTCAAATATGCTAATGAAACACTTAAATGAAATTTAGAATTTTTCTGAACAGAATATGAGACGGGGAAAATCCATCAGAATCCTGGTAGAAAGCCATAGTTATTCCACTTTTGCTAAATTATCGAGAATATAATCACAATAGTGGTTACAAAATATATGCAAACATAAAAATAGAGGCCCTCGGTGAGTTCTTCAACTTCTTGGAGGTGTCATAATGAATAATAATAAGTCATTATAGTGACAAATTATAAGTTTAAAAACACAAAGTACTGATTGAAAAACACAAAAAATTCAACAGGCCGACATTTATAAGATAAAGAATAGCTCTCGACTCTGTGGACAGAAATAAAATTTTTAAAAACTTGCTGACGATGAAAAGCTTAAACCAAATAACAGCAGTAGTCTACAATCTGTGTAGATATAACTTCACAGCAATCACATTAAGAACTGAAGTAACTAAATTGGAAACCAATAAATCATGGCATCCGACAAGACTGCCCTTATCACCACTACTCTTTAATGTCACTATCAGATATTGGAGACTTCTCCAGACTGACAGTTCACGGAAATATCCCATTATAAAGTGACAGCCGCCTTAACACTTATCACGTACATATGATCAGGTACTCATGGCCAATGTAAAGAAGAATTAGCAATAACGAAAACGAACTGTACACCATTTAAACCTCTTGGTTGAAATATTTAATATGGAAATGCTAACTGTATAAACCAAAACTATGGTCTTTCAAAGAAAGGAACCAATTCGAAGTAAAATATGTACTGGATATACAATCTCTGATCAGGTAAACATTGAACTACTCAATTATGCTAAATTTAGAAACTCTTAAATCAAGATGTAGTTTGATTTACAAAGAAGAAAATTATATTAATAATGAAATTCAAAAGTACAGCAGAGTATGTAGAATCATTAATGAAGTTTGCAGTTCAGCAGAACTACAGAGGCATACCAAAATTTGAATATACAAAACAATGGCAAGACCAATACCTGGATATAGGAGAATTTTCTGAAGAATGGACATCAGAAAACAGCGGCTGTGAAATGAAACTGATGGAAAGAATTGCAGGATATATAGATTACTAGGTAGGAATAAAAACAAAGATATAATTGAATAAACTGAATTTGACACCTATAATAAAAAATAACAGGAATATAGACAAAAGTGGTTACACTATGCAAACAGAACGCACAGGGCCAGCTTACCTCTAAAGATTCTTCGATGCACTCCTACAGGAAAAAGACTGTCTTCCCGACAGTCTTTTTCCTGTAGAAATGTAGACAAGATGGCCTGAGACACTAACAAGCTACTAAGTCTACCAGATAGAAACTGGTAATACGAATAGAAAAGACAGACTAATAGACAACTCGGAGTTAGCGTATCCGCTCTCCAGCCAAAAGGCTGGGGATTCGAATCCCGCCGTGGGCATGGATGTTTTTGATTGCCTGCGAAAATATTAGTGTTGGTGGTAGGCGGTAGATGGCGATGGTGTACTTGCAGTTAGTTGTAGTTGGTGGAGAGTTGTGTAGTAAGTGCCATCCCTTGATGAGTCTTTGGACTCCCTGGAGGTGTTACGTAATAATAGTAATGGGAACTTTAATGCAAAACCAATCAGGTATTCTGAACATGTGGAAGAGGTAATAATGAGAAAATTTAGGATTGATAAAAGAAATGAAAGAAGCGATAGAATCTCTGAATTCTGTAAAGCAAGATGAATGGTGATTTTTTTTTTTTCATAGTGACAATCACAAATATACCTAGACCTCAATGGCAAAATTAAAAATTGCATTGATAATATTCGAACATAAAATTAAAAACATCATTCCAAAATGTAAAAACTTTGATCTCGACTCCTCACAATTAAAAGACTCCAATGCAGAAGAAAATAAAGTTATAAAATAGGAGCCCTGTGGGAAACGAAAAAACATGCAGAATTCGAAACCTTTATGCAGATATACGTAAACACCTCACTTACGCAGCGTATATGCAACACACTTGGTTACTACTTGTTCTAGGCAACTGTTTAAGAATGCTGCTGGTCAGTAATCGTCAACACCATTGATCACAATGGGGAAAACAAAGGGTATTTCGATGTTCGAAAAGGGTTTATTGTGGGTGCCCGCCTGGTTGGAGCCACGATTTTGAAAACAGCGTAGCTGACTGGTTTCTCAAAAGGTGACATATCCCGGTGTTTAATCGGTGGAAAAATAACCCACATTGCTTGTCTAAGAAGCGTGACTGTGGTCCTAAGACAGTTAGGAAAACAAGGTGGTGTCGGGAACGAGATCGACATATCTGAGAAGACTGCTATGAACAAACAGAACTTCTTATGTACAGCAATTGACCAAAGCATTTAATGAAGGCTTTTCCTGACCCATATCTCACCAAACTATGCGCAGAGAATTGAAGAGGATCAGTAATGGGTGTCGCATGCCTATACGGAAGCCATTAATTTCTGGGAAAAACCTTAAAGTTCGTCTACATGGTGTCAAGAATACCGTGACTAAACACTGAAAGACTGGAAAAAGTCATGTGGTCCGACCACTAACGCTATACCTCGTTCTGTACTGATGGGGGGGAGCCCTATGAAGCAATGAACCTGGATTGCCTTATAAATACAACTCAAGGTTCTGGAGGTGGTGTCATAGTGTGGGACATGTTCTGTTGGTATGGAACAATCCCCCTAATATTGCTGGAAGGTTGGGTGTCCTCTAAGGAATATCTGGGCATTGCTATTACCGATCAAGTCCATCCTGCAATGACCAAGTTTTTATTCAGTAGGTAACGGTTGTTTCATGGACAACAGTGCTATTTTCATCAAGCAAGAATTATTTAGCAGTGTTTCAGCGACCATAACAGTGACTTCCACCATCTTGCCTGGCAACCAAAAAGCCCGGATCTGAACCCCATTGTGAATGTATGGGCCATGTTAGAAAAACACATTCGGGAACAAAGTCCTCTTCGTCAAATCTGAGCCAGTTAAAGGATTGTCTGATGAACGTCTGGAATGTTATAGACGTAAATGCATTCCAACACCTTGTGAAATCTATACTAAACCGCATATGTGCTGTAATTCGAGCAAAAGGAGGTCCAACACGGATTAAATAAAAGTTTATAATTCAGTTGCCAGTATGTGGAGATAGAATAAAACAAACATTACAAAAAAAGGGATCTAATAGTACTTTTTTTTTTACTTCTGAGAAAAGAGACTCGTGGGATAAAAAGAAGATAAAATCTTCTTTTTATTTCATAGGTACAGAAGAAGACAAAAGAAAAGTTTTTACCATTCATAATACACCGGAATTACAAGAAAACCAAAAATAGTTAAAAAATAAAATCACATCTAAATGTAGAGAAGCAAAATCAAATTGGATAGGTGAAAAAGAAGAGATGTCAGAATACAATTCTAACATCTATGATTTATATCATAATACTATCTTTCTATCAAAATAATTTTTATCATAATACAAAATTAACATTATAAAACAATTAAATAACTTTTAAAAACAAATTAAGCCTTTTTTATCTTTCATTAAAATGGAAAATAAAATAGAAAATTTGGATGGTAAAAAGGGGAAAAAAGTGAAATATGAGCTGACCACTTTAGCCAAATTCTTGCAAAAGCAAATACTGAAAGTTATTTTAAAAAATTTGAAAAAAAAAAAAGAGGATTCTCAATGAAATATTAAAGATAAACACACCGCGATCAGTCAACTGAAAACAGATGTAGTCTCATGTAGAGATAAAACACTGGCATAATTCTGTAAGTGTATATCTACACTTCCAGAAGGAGAAACAACAAATCATTACTTAGTGTGGTTATTCAAACAAGTCATAACCTCTTAAGACTGGAAATCAGAATAATTTCCACACATAAAAATCTGTATTCAGAATGCACAAACGCAAAGTACAGGCCAATAACCTTATTAAACCACACACGTATAATTTTATAAGAATTGCACAAAACAGAATAAAAGCAGCGGACGAACAATGAGATTCAAAAGAGTAAGATCCATGGTAGATTCAATTTACAGTATATTATAATTATCGGAAGTTATGAGGGTAATAAGAAATCTTTATTAATAAATGCGAAAGTGGAATTACTAGTCTCTTTTAATAAGAATAAAGAAAGAAATTATAACGATATGTTCAACTAAAGAAGACAAAAGTGAAAAAAATATTTGTAAACTAGCAAAAACTGTTACCAGTGCCATGCGAGGTTATACACTTGCATGGCACTATAAACAGGAACCACCACCTCATGACATTCGAAATCACTCCGTTTTTAGCATCAGACTTTTGTTACGCCAACAATCATCTGAATACTATGCATACGTTAACAAAACTGCAAATATGATAAGTATCTCATGTTTGACTGTATACATGTCATATTTGGATCGTTTAAAAAAAAAAAAAAACGTATTTGTGAGTCTTCACAATTTTTCGCATTTATGTTTTCTCTAGATAAAACTTCCTAAAGATATTGCCATATTAGGCACTAAATGTCGCTGCAATTTTCTTTATACTTATTTAAAAATACACAAGTATGATCAAGCTATCGCACTTATTGATATGTAATCCTCATATTTACTACTTTTTCACAAAATATCTTTATTACTGCTTTTATATGCCTTAAACAAGCATTTGACTCAATAATTATGCAGAAATGATTTAGGTAAAATATTTAAAAATAAAAAAGGAGAAGTAATTAATATCACACTTCAGTAAATATAAAATACTACTGCAACAACCAAATTTGGAACAGTTGATGCTTATGAATTATTAGATGACAGAAACGTTATGTAGGGATAGTCTCTCTCTCACCATATTTGTTTAACCTATTGCCTAGAGCAGTGTTTCTCAAAGTGTGGCACGCGTACCCCAGGGTACGCGAAAGGTCTTCAGGGGGTATGTGGCAATTTTCGGCTATGCATCATTAACGCATGGAATTATTATTAAGAAAAAAAGAATTATTTTAAACATATATATTTCTCAATAAATTATATATTTTGTCTGAATTCTCCTACTGGATTTATAAAACGCAAAAAAAGAGAGCAATATGCAAATACAAGTAGCTGTAAGCAACAAGAAAACGTTGATATTGTATATGGATCAAATGAAATTGATAAGGGTGTGCCGTCTGACATCTCTAGAAAACAAACTAGGAAGAAGATGAAAAATCTTCGTAAGTATGATATGAATGACTTGAAATGTAGATTTTCATAGACGGGAAATGAAGAGGAACCTGTTCCAAATTTTGTTCTATTAACAATAAATCATTTTTTGTTTACATGAACATATAAATTCAAATAAAATAGACATTTACAATGAAATATACTTTATTTATTTATTATTTTGATAAGGGGGGGGGGGGTACTTGGTAATAATGAAAATTTAAGAAGCGGTACGCGGATATCTGAAGTTTGAGAAACACTGGCCTAGAGGAACTGGTAAAAGTGGGAATATCTATAAATGAACAAAACTTATATCATATAAAATGTATCGATGAAAATGTAGTATTATTTACAGACAATAAGTAAAATTTAAAAGAGACAGAAAATTTACATAAAAACAGCAACGATTATGAAAGCAGATAAATTTTAGTCTAACCAAAACAATGACATCGGAGACGAAGTATTTACTTGGAAGCAGAAGAAATAAATTACAATAGTTTTAAAAAAATTTAATAACTTAGACACCTCGACCACAAGTAAGTTAATTTATGAAAAAACTATTAGCCACAGAATAAATATAGAGTGGTCTACTATAATTAAATTTACTAATATTATGGAAAATGTTTGTGTGTGTCCAAAAAACTTAAAATCAAAAGTTTATAATTACCCTCGGTTCTTTATGTTGAGGAGTGCTGAAGTACTGTAAAACAAACGGAAGAACAAAGATTAGCAGCCTTAGAAAACAAGTTTGGGGAAATTAAATACAACAATATATATTAAAATGAAAACTGGCGAGAAACTCAGAAGAAAAGTAAACTACCATATTCCAGCAACAGAAATAATCAAAGAAAAATTGTTCAAAGTGATGGACATGTGTACGGAATGCCTATCGAAAGACTTCAGTAGGCATCATCATTCAGTAGACTTCACATAGACTGCAAATTCTCAAAAACGGAAGAGTATAAAGAATGATACTTTGGGGAGATCGAGAAGGAAACGGATAGAAAACATTAAGACCATAAAGTTACTGAACTCTTACAGATCTTTAAATAACTTGGCTGCAGATAGACTGGGCTTTCAGTTGTTGTTCGATGGTTGCTTCAATTCATCTTAGGCTGACAGGGATAACGAGGATGGGAAAATCTTTTAGTTTCAAGTTGTAGTTTGATACAATACGCAGCTAGTCTAATATTTTGTTATACGTCTTGCTTTAATCACTCAATGAAAACAACTGAGAATTCAGTCATCTAATATCATTTCATAATATAGCGATATCCTTATTCACACGTTCATTCATACAAAAATCACAAGCTAATGTAACTAACAAATATCGTCCCATAAACTATGACAGAATTATTATTGTTATTATTATTATTATTATTACGACAACACCATCCATTAAAGGTACGTTGGTACCATAAGTGGGCTAATGGTTAGAAGAAAATCGAAATCCGAATTACAGACTAAACAGGTCTTGTGTCAGTATCACTGCAGAACTGAAATAACAAGATGGTGTTGTAATTGTTACAACCGGCTTCGAAACGGTCCCGAAATGGATAATTGGATATTGTTATCCACAAATAATTTTTTGTGGATAACAATATCCACAAAAAATTTACACATTGCATTATTTTCCCAATTACGAAATTAGGAAAATAATGCAATGGCATATGTAAGTCGAATTTCAGATCTTGTATTATGCAAGTGACGCATTTATATGTGCTAACATTTATCTTTTTCAGTAAACTGCAGATGTTGTCAAGACAGCCTGTTTGTTTGTTTATTTCTTTGTTTTGCTAATATTACAGAAATGCGGCTCATAAAATGTTTTACCAGAAAAATAATGAACTAAATAACAGTTTTGTGAAGTACACTTTATTTTCCCAAGTATCATCACGGTTTGTTTTTTTTCATTTATTTATTTATTTATTTATTTTGAGTGTTATTCATATTCAAAAATATTTTCCAGCTTGAAACTACAGTATTTTGGTTATAGACAACAAGAAAGTTTTTAATAATTAATAATAAATAAATAAAAACGCACTTCTTAAAAAGTTCAGGATTCACAGTTTAAATCAGATACACAGACAAGGATATATGAAATACACATTTGACGACACACGCTTAATACTTTTCTTTCAACATCATTATCTTACATAGAAAAGGAACATCTTTTAGACTAAGCGGAAATGGAGAGGTCACAAAATGCATACCGACTTTGTGTATTCTAGCTTGGAGCGAAATGGCCTCATGGCTTCATTAACTCCATGTCTATTAGGTAACTTGACCTACTTCTCCCCCCCCGCCTCCCCAATTCATCATCATCATCATGTTAGGAAATTAGTTTCCAGAATCCCTGCCTCTTTATCGGCTGCACTTTTCCTAGTAATCAACGCGAGCTGTTCAGTATTTTGTAATACTGAGAAGGCTCTTCTTGCCTTTTTCCCTCACGAAACATTAAAATAAATATTTATTCAAGTTTGCATATTAAGTTTATTCTGCAAATTGCAATTATAATAACCAGCATTTCAAGTATCATAATTATGAAATAATTTTGTCTACATATTCGAAAATTACTCCATGCAAGGGTTAAGAAACAGAAGGAGAATTAAAGTAATACCCCATGCTTCAATATACAAACACTGACCAAGATGGTTATGCATGTATGCAGAACTAAATATTGTTTATAAATAAATATATAAAAATTTAATTAAAAATCCTAAATGGCAATCTCTAAAGTGTGATCGTTAAGCATGAAAGAACAAAATATGACATACATATGTGTAAATATGAACACTCTACAAGAACAGGTAGGCTGTTTGGAATCATCCAAGTCTTATGAGGCATTATGTATTATGTTTGTAAATTCGTATGCTCTTATAGCAAGTTTGCCTGTGTTGTGGATTGAAAATCCCGAATTGGGTAGAAAAAACTACGCCCTACATATGAGACCAACTAACTGCCTTCAGATGATGGTAAGTTAGTTCTTCACGTCCAAGAGGATCCGTCTAGGCCTGTCCGGTCAAAGGGGTATCGTCGATACCGACGGAGGCTCTACAAATATGTAGTCCCAATAAGTCTGTAGGTGGCATTGCCTGTGGATTGATGACTTCTAGATGTTCATTGGCCAGCTGATACCGGCAGACACTGTCTTATTATGCATCTTATTATATCATTATTATTATACATTAAGATCAATAAAATTTCTCTCATGACAGACAGAATTTAAATTTATTTTTCTTTTCTAAGTATCATATAGTAAAACCACTTGGCCATATAGAATTATATCTTCTAGTATTAGTGGCTACGTAAAATTGATAATACACTCCGTCACCATTTAAAATAGTTCTAAGATATAGTGTGGCAAGCTTAGAGAGGTGATCATTGAAATATCTTAAAAAAAAAAAGGATTAAAAACGAATACCTCAGACAGAAAAATGTGATCACATAATAATCACAGCAAAACAGAAAACAGAATATAAAGGGAGGATGAACAAGGGGACCTGATTGTACGTAGGTTTCTGTAGAATCAAAGATAATAATCGGAAAATTACACGACAAGTGATTCGTGAGATCGTGACCAGTGTTGTAATGCGACAGAAACCACTCCATAATGTCAGTATGATATTTTATCTATTTTGTGGTTGAAAATTCATAATTCCCTGAAGAACACTTGCTACAAGCGGGGAAAAAGGAGTTGAATCGATACAGCTAGAACATTAGATAACAACGCCAAAGCAGTTCATGAGCCAGCCGATAAGCATATGAAGTATGTTAAGAAACAAAGCTGTTTTTTGTTTGTTTTAGAGTAAAAAAATACAAAACCAAAATAATGCATAGAATAAATAAAGATGACTTGAACAGTTTAATTTGGAATAAGTTCAATGTGAACTATATTATGCAGTTCAGAATATATACGCCCAACGTATAACTGAACTCTTGCTGTATTTTGTTTCTGAAGAAATCGTCCTGAATTTAATAAAACTCCAAGAATGTTTAGAAATATATTTTTTGATAATTCTAAATTATAAATACCTCTAATTCATAAAAAATAGAATTAATAGCTCTTATTACTATTAATACCTAGCAATAATTAAATACGCACGTAACTTTTATCAAGGTTATATTTTCAAATATGGGAGCGGTGAGAATGTTATTATAAGCTAACCGCTCGGATACGCTAAAATAAGCGTATCCGAGCGGTTAGCGTAGTGTTGTATGGTTGAAGGGACTACTTCATATTGTGATTAATTTTTAATGCTCGAAAGTTTCAAATGTCGCACTTCACGACGCTTCTCACTCTTAAAAATGCTGCCTTCGCTGCAAGTTAATATTTACTTAGTTTTAATAGCAAGCATTTTAATAAACAAAATGATATAACACCGGATGAAGTGCCATACACTCATGAGCCAAAGAACCAAACCATTATGACCACCAAGTCTGTTTCCAACACACCAGACAGACAGACTGCACGGTTGACCAAAAACATGCCGATGATGCGATATCCTGGTACTTGTATCGTTCTCATGGGTCATTGGACCCTCTTTTCCCACTAAGCATACCTTATGCGCTAATTCTTATATAGGAATTATTTCGGATCAGGTATTCCCCCATTGAATCCGGACTCCTACGGCTAGACAACGTCCAGTGTAGCAAAGCTCGCAGCGTGCAAGCATGATTCGAAGAATATATCCAAGCATTCCATGTGCTCCTTCCTTCGCTGCCTAATTCTCCTGGTTTGAATCCCATCGAACATATTCTATCGAGTTGGGCTAGAATACCTCACCTCAGGACACCTACCGCGGATTAATGGCGTCAATGACAAGACGGGTGCAAGGGTTGTCATGTCCATCAACGATGTCCAACACGCCACGATCACGGTAAGTGATCATAATGTTTTGGCTCACGGATATATAATTGAACGCCAATGTCGTCTGTTAGGTGATAGGAACTCGCTTACATTTTTCGGCTGTAATGTTACCTCTTCAACTTCGGATTTAGCTCAGTTAGCTTTGGAATTTACAAAGCGTGACGAAAATGGTAATTTATAGGTTAAAAACTGCCATCAAATTCCAAATAGGAAGCAAAAGAGAACAATTCAAGTAAAAAAAAAAAGTTAGAAATAGAAACTTCTGGGAGACTACGGTTCCCTCAGAATTTCTAACTGAATTTTTAATTAATCGAAACCGAATGGTTATAGCAACAACAAAAACGCCATAAACTCCTTAAAAAAAAAGTGCCCCCAACCCGACACAACAAGCCTATACACTGAGTTAACTTTGCATTAGGTACAACCCCCCCTCCCCCGATTTACATATTCGGCACGATAACGAAGCACCATATGATATCAAATTCATATGCGGCTACTATAAATTAGGAAACGTTTGCCAGTAATGGGAAAACGTGGTGACGTAAGCCAATTTGACCGAGGCAGATAGTTGGGGCCCAGAGGGCAGGAGTAGTAGTAGTCCGGCCACTAGTGACAAGATCAAGATCAAGATAAGATAAGGAATCGTGGTGTCATTGGTTGATAAGAACATGACGTCGTTGTTGGCGTGACGTCATGAGATTGGAATGTTTGGAATTTCCCCGGGGGCATATGTTTCAGTGACGTGAGTTCTGTATTTTGGTTCGCGTATGGAATTATGGGTGATGGTAGAGATAAGGATTCGTGTTGTGATTGGTGTGCACTAGTGACAAGATCAAGATAAGATAAGGAATCTTGACGTGGGTGTGTGTTGTTATGAGATGTAGATAAGTGACGTCATTTGTTAGTTGTAAATAAGTGACGTTATTGTTTTGAATAGAAAAGGGAGATATATTAGTGGATAAGGAATTGTGTCGTGATTGCTGGAACACTACTGACAAGATCAAGATCAAGATAAGATAAGGAATCGTGACGTGGATGTTTGTTATTATAGAGTTTGGAATGTTTGGAATTTCTCTGGGCACTCGTCTGTCAGGGACATCGCGTGGTTTGTTTGGTTCGTTTATTGCACTGTGGGTGATATTTAGAGATACGAATCGTGACGTTATGTGTTTGGAAATTTCTGGGGAACATATGTCTCTGTGATATCACATGGTGTTTTGGTTTGGCTATGGAACTGTGGGCGATGTTTTTGAGATAAGATATCTTGGAATTTTCCCAGGGTGACATACATCCGTCACTGTCGTCATGTTTGGTTGTCTATAGATGGGTGTACTAATTTCCAATACATTATGGGGTATTTCTTTCCTGTTAAAGAGTGGGAATTCTTAGAGTAGAGTCATAACGGCGGCAGTGTTTCGAGGTTTTCTGAATAATTTAATTATATTTTTTTTTCATAGCTCATCCGTATTTTTTTCTAGGTCCGCGCGGTTAGCCTAGTGGCTTTGCGCTTCGCAACCATATGCCTGGGGAAGGAGTATCCCAGGTTCGATTCCCATCGTAGAAGTGAGGAATTTGAGGATCTTCCTGAGGCATTGCCAAATTAGCCGGTCTTAGGCGCAGGCAGTAAGGTTTTTTTCTGCCAGTTTATCTGGCGTTTTTCATCCCGCAAGCAGGCAAACCGACCCCATGAACATATGCCATTACAGTCAAAAATATATCCCCCCCCCCCAGCGGCAGACCAGGCGACAGGTCGGTTGGGAGTAGTACTAACAAGAAGTCGCATATATGCGGACCCTGCATAGGAAGCGGGAATAACGCGTAGTGAAAGAAGAAGATCCGTATTTTCTTCTATATTCATATTCTAATTCAAGTTCATATTTCATTCATAATTCATCCGAATATTTTGATTTGTCTAATATTATGATCTTCAAGTTCAATAAATAAATAAATAAACAAATCATGTGTGACTTCATGGCGATTTCAAAAGTGATCTTACTTAAACATATTCACTTTTTTTTTCTTCTCTAGATGATTGTTCTAATTTTTGAATACATTTAGGAGTATTTCTTTCCAGTTAAAGGGCCAGCAAAGGTTGGTTGATTGGTAGAGCCTCTGCTACTAATGGCTCAGTTAAGTAAGTTTGAGCACGGTTAGTAGTTGGAAGGGATTATTATTCAGAAAACCTCGAAACACTGCCGCCATTACTACTCTACTGTACTCTAAGAATTCCTACCCTTTAACAGGAAAAAATACCCCATAATGTATTGGAAATTAGTACACCCATCTATAGACAACCAAACATGACGACAATGATGGATGTGTGTCATCCTGGGAAAATTCCAAGATATCTTATCTCAAAAACATCATATGATAGCACAGAGAGACATATGTTCCCCAGAAATTTCCATACACATAACCTCACGATTCTTATCTCTAAATAACACCCACAATGCAATAAACGAACCAAACAAATGTCCCTGACAGACGAGGGCCCTAGTAAAATTACAAAATCTATAATAACAAACATCCACGTCACGATTCCTTATTTTATCTTGATCTTGTCAGTAGTGTCCCACCAATCACGACACGATTCCTTATCCACTAATATCATCCTTTCCATTCAAAACAATAGCGTCACTTATTTACAACTAATAAATGACGTCACTTATATACATCTCATAACAACACACACCCACGTCACGATTACTTATCCACTAATATATCTCCCTTTTCCATTCAAAACAATAACGTCACTTATTTACAACTAGCAAATGATGTCACTTATCTACATCTCATAACAACAAACATTCACGTCACGATTCCTTATCTTATCTTGATCTTGTCAAAAGTGTCCCACCAATCAAGACACGATTCCTTATCCACTAATATCATCCTTTCCATTCAAAACAATAACGTCACTTAGCTGCATCTCATAACAACACACACACCCACGTCACAATTCCTTATCTTATCTTGATCTTGTCAGTAGTGTCCCACCAATCACGACACGATTCCTTATCCACTAATATCATCCTTTCCATTCAAAACAATAACGTCACTTAGCTGCATCTCATAACAACACACACACCCACGTCACGATTCCTTATCTTATCTTGATCTTGTCAGTAGTGTCCCACCAATCACGACACGATTCCTTATCCACTAATATCATCCTTTCCATTCAAAACATAACGTCACTTATTTACAACTAACAAATGACGTCACTTATCTACATCTCATAACAACACACACACACCCACGACACGATTCCTTATCTTATCTTGATCTTGTCACTAGTGTACCACCAATCACAACACGAATCCTTATATCTACCATCACCCATAATTCCATAGGCGAACCAAAACACAAGAACTCACGTCACTGAAACATATGCCCCCGGGTAAATTCCAATCTCATGACGTCACGCCCACACTGACGTCATCTTCTTATCAACAAATGACGTCACGATTACTTATCTTATCTTGTTCTTGTCACTAGTGGCCGGACTACTACTCGCAGGTGCCAGTATTTCGGAAACAGTTGCACTTCTTGGTTGCTCCCTTACTACTGTATCAATGCTATACCACGACTGGATTAACCATGAACAGACATCCAGCAGAAGGACTCACAATGGTCAGGCACGCGTGGTTGATCATAAAGATCAACCACGGTGTCAAGATCTGGTGTCAAGACTGGTGACACCAGACTCGGCAACGATGTGCAACAGTCACAAAGCTCACTCACCAGTACAAAATCAGAGCAGTTCGACATATTTCCACATGCACCATACATTACTTCGCCTGGGAGTTCCATAGTCGAAAACCAATAAGCGTACCCATGATGACGGCCAGGCATCGCAAACAACGCCTTGGCCTTGCATGGGCCAAGGAACATCGGCAATGGATCCGCGATAGATGGAAGCAGGTCATCTGGCGTGATGAGTCCCATTTCCTGCTGCACCATGCTGATGGTTAGGTTCGCATTTAGCGTAAACAGCATGAAGTCCTATCCCCAGGTTACCCAGTTGAGGTTCAACAGGCCGGCAGAGGTGGTATTATGGTCTGAGGAGCTTTTTCCTGGCACGCTCAAGGTCCGTTGGTTATCCAACAAACACTGAATGGTGAACACTACAGGGACCTGTTAGCTGACGACCTCCATCCATATCTGAAGTAGGTCTACCCCGGCAACAGTGGCATCCTTCAACAGTACAACACACCTTGTCATCGGGCTCGTACAACTACTGAGTGATTGGAGGAACACGATAAAGAATTTACCATATTGCCTTGGCCCTCAAACTCCCCTGACTGTAACCCAAATGAACATGCGTAGGATATGCTAGAAAGCGGTGTGAGTAATGCTGATCCTCCTAGTGGAGTTGCTGCAGAGGACAGGGGTCGAGTTTCACATGAAAAGTGTTCGAAACCTTGTGGGATCTGTTCATAGGCGTCTGCGAGTCGTGACTGCACAGAGATGTGGACCAACGCGTTATTAGGTTGGGTGTTCCTAATGCAAAACTAATTCAGTGTATATACATTATATTCTTATACTACATTAAAGACACAACTAATCGAATTAAAACTAAATATTTCGAAAGAAACGAAAAGAAAAAAAGTACAAAAACTCTATTCCGAGTTTGCCAACTCGGAAAATATTAACTATCGAATTACTTGTTTTTGTTTTGTTTGTTTGCTTTAGTGTATTTAGCTTTCGATACGCAGTTGTGTTTGCCGCATGATTCCGGCTGAACTAAAAAGTAAAAAAAAAAAAGAAAATTCAAGAATTTGTCTTCTAACATGGCAACTTTGTCGATCTCACAATTATTGAAAACAACTGTACAATACTGAACTCAGCAATTACAGCCTACAGAATTTGCAGAAGCACTGTCGTGATAGAGAAATCGATCTACAGTAAGCCATTTCTTGGATCGTTTATCCCCGCATATATTCTGGTGAATCTCACAGAATACACCTGAAGAATAATGTTTATTCACAGTTGGGTCATTGGTAAGAATATCCAGTAAATCTAATAAAGGTTACAGTACATAGTGATATATGAGGTACATTGTGATCTTTTTTTTTAGATTTACTGGATATTCTTACCAATGACCCAACTGTGAATAAACATTATTCTTCAGGTGTATTCTGTGAGATTCACCGGAATATATGCGGGGATAAACGATCCAAGAAAGCTTACTGCAGATCGATTTCTCTATCACGACAGTGCTTCCGCAAATTCTGTAGGCTGTAATTGCTGAGTTTTTATGATTCAAAGATTTTATTTTTTTCCAATAACTTGGAAAAAACAATCAAATCTTTGAATTCCGTTCAGTTGTTTGCTGCCCGTTTATTTTTAATATACATAGTTATTATGGCAATGTTTTTCATTTTGAAGTAAAACAACTCGATCCACATGCGCTGTTATTTGAAGTCCACTATTTTCTGATGGAGCAGAAATCACAAAGACACTAAACAATCACACTTTAGAAGGTATGATTTCTTCAACAGTGCAACCAATGGAATAAATGGCGAATGACACAGCGTATTCAATATTATCTGCTCCTAAAAGAAAAGCTTCGTACTAACTGCAGTAGTGTCATTTAACAATCAGTTCGATTTTTTTTATCTTGTCACACCTCCTACTTAAAGGAGGATACTACAGTTTATAAGATGTCTCTATAGCTCAGTCGATTTCAACGAAGCCCTTTGTTTTGAAAGATCTGGGTTTGAATCCAGTCTAGGACAGGAAGAACTTTATCAAGACTTTTCAAATGAAAGTGAGGGTGCCTTTCTCACATGGAGATGGAAAGTGGTATTTCTCCTATGAATTCTAGTTGATCATCCCACAGAGATGAAAAACTCGAGTTTTTAAGAGAACGGGAGAACTACTTTATCATGGGTATCTCAAGTACAGTGGATTATTATTGTTATTATTATCTACCAACTGTTCATTATTTCAAAACATATTTCTATACATTAACTAAAACAGTTTATTAACTAAAATTATATATTCAATATAATTTTAGTTAACATATGTATTTTATATATAGCTTTAGTTAATATGTAGAATATATATTAACTAATTATTAACTGAAACATAAAACTAAAATATATTTCTACCACACATTTCATGAATCCATGAATTATTATCATATTCTTAGAAGCAATGACTATGTATTCAACCACAAACGCATCATTTCCGGTCATGACATATAACGATAGATGTGGTTCTGAGCTAATTTCTTACAATGAGTTCTTATCCCAGCTCCTTAAAATTTATTAGAATGACTAAAATGATAAGTTAAAATATATTCAAGGTTTGTAAGTAATTGTATTATTGATAACTTTCATTATACACTTTAATAACTAATGAATGAGTACATTATTAATATATTAATAATAATTAATATTTTTGAAGACTATATTTTTGTTGTTCACCACGGCTACAAAACCTATAACACAACAGTGCTATGTGTATGGTAAGTGAGGAAGACAGACAGAATCTGTTAATATGTTCCTTGAAGAGCAGAGAGAAAAACAATGCATTCATTGGGGAAAACGGTATGGGGAAGACTGTTCCAAAGAACGAGAATACATGGAATAAAGAAAGCGGATGAAAAGAGTTTGATAAGTTTAGGCTGAACTGTGTGTGGATGTTGACTAGCAGTTGCACATGCTTACAGGAAGGAGGAGGAATTGTAGTTATCTCGATAAAGCAGAGCCCATGAAATACCTATAATAAAGATATAATGAAGAAGCAGAGAGCCAATGAGAAAACGATAGGAGAGAGTCCATAACAGTGAAGTAATCTATATCAGAAGAGAGCAATGCTCTTAATAATCAGGCATTCTCAGGGAGGTTTGAGGGGTAACCAAATGTGAGGATAATATTCTATGTTCGATCGAATTTGGGATTTATAGTGTTAAGAATTGTCCAAGAGAAAAGCTGTGTTTTGAACAAAAAATAATATGAATATTATTGGAGGTTAAGAAAGCTATGGATGTCGTATTTGTGTCAAGATGAACTAGATGTGAAAGTCAAGAAGATAAAACTGGTTTGGGTTGATGATCGGAACATTACCAAAGTAAGAGGGAGTAAAGCAAGATCTTTCTTTCGAAAAATAAAACATAACTGTATCTTGATAGCATTGAAATTCTTCATCCCCACTTCAGAATATGACAATATAAATTTTTAAATGCAAACATTAATTCCGTATTTTAACATTAACAGAAAAGGATGGTTATTTGTAATGCCAAATATTTAATAAAAAATAAAACACACTGTTATTTCAAAAATTTTCGATTTCATGCACATATCCACAATCCTATTTAGCAACATTCCACCAGTATTCGAATCCTCAGCGGCTGCAACATCATTTAGTCTGCTCAGGTCTGGTAGCTAACTAGACCATGATCTGGAGGCAATTAAGTACGACTTCGTGCTTAACTATGTGAGCACTTCACTCAAGTACATGACCTCTCATTAGTGTAAGCGCTTCTTGAATTATTCTGAATTGCTTTTAGATTTCAACTACATTTTTCTTTTTAAAAAGAAATTGTGTACGTCGTAGAAACTGTAGTCGTTTTTTTTTCCTTTAGAAAAGTAGCATGCCATTAAGCAGAATAATAAATTTATATGCTTTAGAGTAACGAATGAGTCATTTATTTTAAAAAAGAAAGGGAGCAGCTTTTAATTTTACTGACTTGAAAATTTCTTACATAAAACAACTCCTACCGCTGAAATAAAATCCGTAAGCTGGTATTAATTCTAATAATTAAATCTGAAAGCTCCTCATAAAAGTTATTTATCCCATACAAACAAATTAAGCTTGGAAGTAATCCTAAGTCTTTTAATGATAGATTTAAATACTAGTTCATTCAGGAAAATAGCCTGCATAATAAAAATTGGACGACTTTTTATATGACTCCCACTACGAAAGGTTTTTGTAAGTTTATAGTACATTTATACCATGAGTAGCCTGATTCTTTCTATTTTTATTAATTTTATATATTTTTATTTATTTTTACACAATCCTGAAACCCAATCCTTGGAAATTTTTACACGATCCCTGAAATATGCAACTTTTTCAAACCACTTCAGGCCTCCAATAAGCGGGGTAGTGGTCTCAAACTGGGCAAGGAATTTCATTCTCGCCTAAATATCACAAACATCCATGCTCACGGTGGGATTAGAACAGCAACCTGTTAGTTGGAGAGCGGATACGCTAACCACCAGCTAACTAGGAATTCCTCCACACACACACACACACACTGAAATGTTTGAATATGTGCGTTGAAACATATACATTAAGACTTTCCCCACATCGCTACCTGAAGTTACGAAAACATCAGTCAAGAAAACCTAACTTAGTCTGTCCACCAAAGATAAAGTCGCAGTCAAGTTAACATGATATATTCATTATTTAACAGTTAGTAAAATCGTCAACTGTTAATGCAATTTGTCAAGAAAATCTATATTCATGAACACTACAGAATCCTGCTAGACAAATACCTGTTCATGAATTTTCCATTTTAACAGATGCTGACGAATCTTTGTTCCAAAACATTATAACTTCTTTTCAAAATCCACTTATTGATGAAAAGCAGTTATATGTTTCGGACAAAGATTTATTTATTTCGCTTTTCCACTTCCTGGTATGATATGATTCCCTTGTTGTGTACGTCCATCTGTTGTTAAATGTTCTCACCACATGCTGTTTTTTCACGAGTCTCTTACCCACTAAAGCTGTGTAAACCTATAGTACACGAGTCCCGTGATTGGGCAAAGTGATTTTTTATCACTTTTTTATTTTATTTATATTTTAGTTACTTTTATCCAAAATCTAGTTTTAGAGAACAACCAATTACGCAACTTTTTAAAGTCATTTCAGACATCCAATAACTGTAGTAGACAATCACAAATATCCATATGCACGGCGGAATTCGAACAAGCAAGGTGTTGACTGGAAAATGTACATTAAGCACTCAGCCAACTAAGCCTTATTTTTTATTGCAATATTGATTTACACCTGTCTATTTCCTTATCCTTATTTCCTTATTAGTGTTTTTATATAAGTGTTAATCCCAGAATGGGTCTTTCTATATTTCGTTGCGTTATTTTTCAGTTTTGCCAACTGACTTTTAGTAAGGTTCCAAGTTTCACTACCATATCAGAGCACACACCAGGTACAAATGTTTATTTTAAAACAGCTGGGTAATTTTTTTCAATACATCGCAATATTAATTAAAAGCTTCCAATCTTTGTTATTCTATCTGATATTTCTTTATAATATTTAACGTCTTATATAATTAATTGCTCTAAATTTAAAAGATAATTATACCTATTCACTGTCTCTCAATTTTTTTATATATTTCTATTTGTTTTATTACCAAAGTGTCTCCACAAAAATTATTTTTGATTTATCCACACTTATCTTCATGCCTCTCTCCAGGCTTACTTCGCGAATTCTATAATCGTTAGCTCTATTTATTTTGATAATACTGACATTAGTTTAATATAATCGGTCTTGCCTTCCTGTTTATTTTTCTCATAATATATTTAAGAGTTGTTTAAGAATAAGTTGTAGTGAAATGAAGTTCTTGTTTGATTCTTCTTTTAATTAATTCCTCTTTTTAACTTCTAACATCTAATTAACTTCTTATTACTGTTAATTAGTTCTTGGTATATGTGCATTAAAATACAGATATGATCTCGTGTACCTTCTTAATATATGCAAAAGTATTCTGCAGCTAATGTAAAAAATGTAGCTTGTACATTATCAGACAACTGAAACTCGTAATAAAACATTCATTTCATTAGCCAAGATAACAGTTTAAAAAAAACAGCTAATTTAGTTAATGACATTTCGCAACATAATAAATGATCCTGCAATTTGTCATACATATTAATTAACCTGCATATACATAAGGAACCGATTCATGCAGTTATATTTCCTGAATTGAAGTATCAGATAATACAAAAGAACTTGTGATCTATCTACAAAACAGATAGATCTGAATACTTTTTGTGTGAACTTTTTGAATGGTTGAAATACATTTTTTGGTGAATCTCACCCATAAAGAATTATAAAGTCATTGCACATCACCACCGTGTGTGAGATAATTGTTTGACTCCGGAAATCTTACAATAGAGAGCAAAAATAGGATTTTTTTCAAGCACGTCAGACCTCCAATAAGCAGGCGGTGGTGAATCCCATAAGGGAGGTGAAACTCATCGGCCACCTAAAGACATTCACAAGCATCCGTTGCTGAGTGCACACTTCACTTTTTCTTTTTTTTTTTTTTTTTTGTAAATGAACTTCACTATGTAATTTAAATGTATTTTGAGGAATAAAATAATCATCATAATGAAATTCCTAGATGTATCCTTTTAGGGACGTATATGTTTACGAAAAGTAAACATATATGTCTCTCTATTATTACATATAACTGTCTCTATTATTACATTATTACTATTTCTTCCTATAAACAATTTTCCTCTGAACTGGTATTTTCTCTGTCAAGACTGCAATACTGACAGATCTTATACTGTGATCTTCTAAGGTTCTAAACTGCATCAATCCAACTAGATTTTGGTCTTCTTCTCGGTCATTTTCTGACATCAAACACCTGCTTTGCTAATCTTTATTCTCTCATTTTGTTTCAATGACCATACTACCTGAGATTAGCTCGACTCATCATTCAATGCAGACAATGTCAAGTTCCTTCCTAATTCTTTATTTTCACTGTGATGTTACCATTGAACAGCATCTGTTCACTTCCCCTAATGTTTCCCAGAACTCTTATATCTCTCTAGTCTTTGATCAAATGTTTTACTTTTAACCTAAATATCAGATCCATAAGTTTGAACTCCGGTTTGAACAGTAGCATACAACTACTTTAGTGTTTTGATTATTTTCTCTCTTATTTCACATAAACTTATTCAGTTGACTCATCACTATACCAGCTTTGCTTATTCTGTCGTCTATTTCATCTTTAATTTGCCACCTTCACTAAAAAATTATGCCTAAATAAAATCCAAAAATGCAATCCAAAATATTCTAGCATGTAAATATATAACTTTTCACAGGTTGCTGGAATATTTTATCACGAATCAGCGATAATGAAATTATAAATTATTACGTGTTTGTTTCGATACAAGTGCTAAACACTTCTTTAGTTCACTATATCTTGTATCACTATATCACTCGAGTGTACAGTTTTCAATAATTGGAGGGGGAAGGTCAAATTAGTGAACCATGATAAAAAGTGGATTCCTTATTATTTCTATATTTCTTGTAAAGTTAATATAACTAAATAGATTCAAAGGGAAAAAGGTGAATCTGTGACTGTGAATAGTGATTTAAACAGAATACAGTTATATAAAAGATTTCTACTTCTATTTAACTAATGTACCCTGGTTAACAAACAGTTGATATCATATCCAAACTTAGAATACTCTTTAGGTACTCCACTATCTCTAAGATTGTGGAGAAGGAAGTGGCGTATATCGCAGTACTGATGGTTGACGAACCTTCTTTTTTTAGTTTACAAAGGAAGTAGTCATCAAATGAAAGCATTTACGAAGTTATCAACAAACCTCATCTACAGTAAATGAATCCATGGAACTGAATGACCTTGTTAAAGATATGAATTTATATAAAAATAATCCGAACTGTTTTAATCTTAGCTTTAAAGTTTTTGATTTCGTCACTTTGAAGTAACAAATTCCAGTAACTTTACTAACAGATTCTGGAGAAGTGTAACCTAAGTCACTTCAGTAAGGATCATGCGAGGAAGATTTATAAAACCTTTCCTGCTTTTGTGCTTACATAATGATGGAACATTGTATCAAGAAAATATGGGCGTCTCAAAAAGATTTTACAGAATGCAAGAGGGTTGGTAGTTTTGGATTTACGCCCGAAGGAACTCAGGCTATAAAGAAAGTTTATAATATCTGTTGATTGCGTGTTTTCTTATGGAAGGTTGGTCTGTCTGCTTTGCGGGATGACAAGTCCGAGTTTTCGAGAGGGAAAACTCTTCCACGCTGAAAAGCCTTGATAAAAGTTCTTCGCGACCTAGACGGGATTCGAAAACAGGGCATCATCGATACCGACTGAGCTAGAGAGGCTCCGTGCAAGAGTGGAAGTAAAACAATACCACCGCAGTCTAAACTGGATCGCATGAAAAATTCTGTTCGCGTACTGGATAAAATGCTCTAGTGTTTCGGTTGCAAGACTTCAAAAACTTTACGAAGCCCAACTTAGGAAGAATATATTTACAGTTGCATCTCCATAGAAAGTTATTAAAGGATAAAAAATTCTCAAGCAGCTAATCTTCTTCGGCCAGTGTGTCTGTTTGTGAAAGGAAGCAACCAAGTTTTATGGAGGAGAGCGGGCTGAAACTTCCGTATGAGACCGGCTAACTCACATTCAGAGGTTCCTGGCGTCCTTGACAGGAATCGTATCCGGGTCTCTCCAACTAAAAGGCAAATATCGCGACGTCTTCGCCACTATAATATGGCGGCACTATAATAGAACTGAATGTCTGGAAATCGTTGAGTGATTTTGCTGAAGGATTTGGGGGAAATAATAAAGCTGAAACTTATAAATAACTACTTTACCGTCCTATAACAAAGTACCATAATGTAAGACCAGAATATCAGTACAGATTCACTTCATTCTCATCCGGACTTCTTCATAAAGTGAGAGTGAGCGAAAAGCAGAATGAACGATTTCACTATGGTGAAACCGTTCATCCTGTTATCACGTCAACAAAGTAACGATAGGCGCATCCTCATCAGGTAACAGAGCAACGATATCAACATTTTTAAATTTTTTTTAAAAAATTTTCTTACTGATTGTAAATACAGTATTGTAAAATATGCTTTACTTTAATTTTGGTTGTCTATACAGCCCTTTGGTCGGAAAGACCTGTGTTCGATTCCCGTCAGTGACGTGGGGAACCTTTATCTGGTCTCTTTCGACGAAAGGTGAGTTAGCCGGTCTCATACGGAGGTAGGAGGTTTTTTCACCCGGAAACTCGGGTTTTTCGTCCCCCCAGAACAAGCAAACCGGCCCCGTGAACACACACGGATTACAGATATGAATACGTCCCAGCCATATGCCGGTCCTGAGCCCGGATAAAATTGGAGGGTTGGAGAAAGCAATGGTGAACCACCTTGTAAAAATCTCACCAGGAGTACTTTGTGAGCAATAATGCCTACAAAGTCATCTACGGTAGGAAACGAGTGAAAGGGAACATCGGATCAGAGATTTCTTCTGCAATTGTTTTTTTCTTAAGAGATTTTTTATGTAATTTGATTTTCTACTTTGATCCTAGTTACAAATTCCATGTTGATGTAGCAATATCACCACAGTGAGCAGGCAGTTGCATGAACATATCCAGATTACAATATATATATACTATACAAGGCATGGAAAAAATAATTCATGAATTTGCGATGTAAATCGATGAAAGCTTTTATCATAATGAATATTTAAAATTAAAGAAAAAAAATGTTAAAGTAACAGAGTTTCCGTAAGAAACTTGCAAATAGAGTTGGTAAATAATTTCAAGTTTCTAAACTATAAGTGTTCGTAAAAGAAAAAAAAAAAAAAAAAACTGTACGTCAAATTTTGTAGGAACGGAACATTTTGAGCGCATATCAACTCAAGCTTCGATAGTCTCGGCAAACGAAAAAAAAAAAAAATGTATGATTTATGATAGATTTAATACATGTATAAGCTATACTTGAACTTCTTTGGCGCAATCTGACTAACCAATCGAGCTGTCAAGAAAGGCATTCAGCTAAACAAGATCGATGTAAATAGCATAGTATAGCAATGCTTGTAATAATGCGAACTTATAAAAATATCGATTCTATGTAGTTTTTATAATGTTTACGCACCTTTTTTTTTTTTTTTGTACGAAGTCATATATACTTTCAGTCTTGGTTTTATTTATTTATTAGTTTATACCACGGGGGGGGGGACAAATGAGATATAGTGATTACGTTAATAAAATAAAGATGTGTTAATAAATGTCAATTTTATTTGTAATTTAATGAATAATTTTTTTTTATTTAATTAACAATAATTCCATAAATTCCTTTTAAAATAATTCACATTGAAGTTTGACTTTTGTGTGGAAGGTGGCGGGCAAGTAAAATGAACTTAAACGGATTAATAAATATTATTTTAGAATTTGGAAAATGTAATTATTAAATTTCTATCTTTGAATTAGAAAATTCCGGAAAAAAAATAAAAAAAAAACATTTTCTTTACTGTGTAATTCTACAGTTTTTTCTCCATTTGTAGAAGTGTATTTGTATTCATTCAATTATTTACATATTCAATTCAGTTCAGTTCAGTTATTTATTTATTTAGTTCAATTTTTTTCTTTATATTTGAAAATTTCTCTGTCATCAAGTAATAGTGTAAAAATTAAACCAAAATTTCGCAGAATGAAGAGAGAGAGAGGGGGGGGGGGGGAGAGATCCTTAACCACATGAGGATCAAGAAAAGCGGAAAATCTTAGCTCTGTTAAAAACAATTAACTTTGGCCTTTTTTATATTTAAGGTAAATGATTATCTGTATTAGTAAAAGTATATTACGTGTAGCTACAGTACACAATTAAATAAAATTGAAATGTGATTATCTGATGAGGTCTAACTCAGTTTCGCAAACGAAAAGTAATCCACGAAATTATTGTTACCAAGTTTGCCTTATCTCCTTCGGACGATGTTGTTTTGTTTTATTTTCTTGTTACTTTCTTACAATTGTCGCTTTCGGTTTCGAAAATGCCACAAGATTTAAAAAATATAGATATATAAATTAAACATACAAATATCAGTTAACTGAGTAATTATTATTTTTGCAATAAATAAGTTTTGCAATGAATAAGTTATTTATTGCGATGTTAACAGTTAATGCAAAATCAACAACACCTATTATAAAATCAATAACAATATCTAGCACTTTTGCTCATGAGTGCGTTAGCATAAAGGGAAAATTAATTCCCAGAAACTATGTAAATGTTTATTTAACCCGTCACAGCTAGTAAGTCTGAGTTAACACACCATCTGGTAGCCTACGTTACCTTACGGTGGTGATGATGGTGATGGTGGTGGGGATGGTAATACTCCCTCATCTCTAAGTGGGGATGGCGTGGATTACGAGAAGCAGCAATGTCAACCGGAATGTGGCTCACAAACTGAGTCATCTCCGGAAGTCAGAAGGAAAAATCGAACCGTGAAAGAGTTGACTAGTGAAGTGACTACTGTCAGTCCAAAGATCTGTCAAAATGGGAGTACATCAGTATAGCTAGAAGGGCCTCCGCGCGCACGGCGTTTTACTTTGCTGAGAGAGGGCGTTCGCTGCCTGTAAGGCTTCGTCTTGTAGGTGAGCAACTCGTGGCTCCCGGATGCGTTGCCGTGGAAACAGGGTAACCACAGCGACCAACAGCTAGTGTCTACAAAGCTTGTTAGATTACAGCGTTCATGCAGACTGAATGGAGGCTGCAGAGAGAGATAAATAGGAATTTCCATCCCTGAACGCATGTGAAGATTCTCTAATAATACAGAATACATTTTATACTGCTATACTAAGTATCTCTTCTCTCTATGCTTTCTAAGAACTATGGAAAAGCTAATTAACTTATTTTTGCATTTCGGTATTCTGTAAATTAACGGAGAGTATAAATTCGGATGAAATATTGCTGAATTTAGGTAAACTACATAATGATAATATTTTGTATGCCTTGATTTTCTGCTAAAATAAAATCGATCTATCCACCAACCATGATATCTCTACTTGTAATGAATGAATGACGATTACACCTCGAAATGAAAACTATTCTTTACCGGGTTTTTAAACTACCTTAATATATCGCAACACTCTCCGTAAACACGATCTTTAATCTAAAGCAGTGTTTTAAAATAAGGATGTTTACGTCCTGATCGATTCGATCATGATTTGATTTCGTCAATGTTAGTAGGTTATTAAATTTACTTGCAAATTCATATTTTTGCTGACAGATAAAAAAAAATTATACATAATAGGATGTGTTGCTGGATGTTTCATTAAATCGAAGTCACACAGAGACGAATGATCGTGACGCCTGCAATCAGGCGTTTAAACGAAGCATTTAAACACACACACAGAGAGAGAGAGAGAGAGAGAGAGAGAGAGAGAGAGAGAGAGAGAGAGAGAGAGAAAGCTTATTTTTTAATTTGGTATACAAATGGTTTTCATTCACAGGGTGAAAACAGCAAGTCGATCTCAAGCATATACATCTCGGGATAGACATCTTATTAGAAGTTTTCAGCCTTAGAATGCAATAAAGCGCACGCAAGCATACCTTAACAACAACCACAAAACCAGTTTTGTTATTCTTTACTCTCTCTCTCTCTCTCATTCTATATTTGATTTCCATGCACAAAGCCTATTGTATTAGTTTATCTGTGTTTCCGCCAGGCGTAAATAATACCAGAATCTGGTTAGATAGATTTTATTAAAAGCTAGTATTTGAAATCTTTACAAAAATGTGGCGAGTCATTCCAGTTTTTGTTACTAGCAGACCATTCGCTGAATTAAACACAGAGCGAAAAAACATGTTGACATTACGTACTGGATTAACTCAGCCATGACACGATTGAATTTAATGAAATCTGAAATTTGGAATAAACACAAGTGTCCATGAGTTGTAATTTTAGTTTCAATGGGGTAATTTTATTGGCAAAATGATTCAAACTAATACTAATCGCTCCCCATTAGCTGGACGGATTTTAATGAGTTCTCTATTTAAGATTGTTAAAATTTCTCAGATCGTTTCAATTTGGTTATCATTCCATGTTTTTCTTTCATTTTTTCTTTTCTTGGAAAAATCAGACAGCCAATAATGGGTTGGATGTGTTTTATTATAAACACACTGTATCGATCTTTTTGCAACAGCACCACGACTTGATGGACTTCTGAAATTATGAAAATCCTCGTAAAAACAATGAAAATATTAACAACCAATAATCCAAGAGGATTCAAAGTGTAGTGTGTGTCGCGATGGATACACTGTTACAACTAATTACTACAAGTAATTTTCTCGGTTAATTAAAACAAGTCCTAAATTCAGAACTAATTGATAAAAACTTTTTTTATATAATTCAGTTTTATTAGCAAAACAATTTTTTTCCTTCTTTCTATAATTAAACTTTGTATAATCAAAACAATTTGAAATGGTAACCTTTGTTTTCATATTAATAAAACCGTTTTAAAGGTAATACAAGCCAAAAAAACGTCTCTAGGTTCGAGTGTTGATTTGAATGATGTCACCGTAAGAATGTTATTACAAAATGCGCCTATCTGAGCGTGTAAGCAAACAAACATTTCCTTATGTATTAATGGAAGCACCGGATATAAATGTAATTCATAATCAAGTATATAAATATAATTAAAACAACAAAGAAGCAAACCGTCTTCTGATTTGCTAGGAGGAAAAATCCGAGTTTCAGAAAGGAACTTTTTACACCACTGCATGCGACTAGTTAACTCACTTTCACATGAAGTTATAAAGCCGCCTCACGTCTTGGACAGATTCGAACACAATCTTCTTTGCAACCAAATGGCGCAGTCGTTGTTGAAGTTGTGCTGCATCTTACGCGTTGCCTGTAAATTCTCCTGAACTCTTGAGATCGTGGTGAAGCATTTTTGTTACAAGAAAAACTGAAGTGGCTGACGAAAGTGAAGGGGAAAACTATCTTAAATGGACTAACTCAATACAAGGAAGTTCATGCAATATAATCAAAGAGATTTTTATCTGATATCCTTCATTTTGGAAAAATAAAATTCCTTAGCAAATGAAAAACCGCCCAAGGACTGTTATAATCACTACTCGATATTTGTAGACAACTCTCAGCTGTAAGAAAATTAGTTTCATTCCGTGGTTGTGAAACTATTCTTTCCCAATTCACAGAGAGAGAAGTACACTATCACATACTCAAAATTTTCATACAGTTGCACTTCACAAATACTAAAATATTATTCTAAGCAGAAAAGTAACCCGTAAGCAGAAAAGGAACTAAATGTATACTTGAATTCTTGGCTCCGAGATCAATCGCACAATTGAATTTTCCGAAAGTGAGTATACTGGATTTGGGGGTGCTGAGATTTCTGTAAATTATACTGTTTGATTATTTTCCCTGAGAGTTTTAGTGGATTTTTCCCTGTCAGTTATGTTATCGCCCTTTTGAAAGGATTGTGTATCCCCTTCTCAGCCTCAGTCATTAAATGTCACTGATTTTCTGAAGTTACTTTAAAAACAAATCAAAAACGAAAAAATACCTCATTAAAGACATGGAAGAGAGCAAGCTAAGTTCTGAGGAAAGAATATGATCGCATATTACCAGCGGATAATTTACTGATATTATTTTTAATAATCACCGCTGTTTTGGTTAGAGCTGAGAAGGCCTGCATTTTACAACATTGATACTGCTGTGAACAGCAAATGGTCCTGAAGATTCTAATATGTAGATAATACCTGTTTTGCTCGTCATATACTGGTTAATAATTCTTGTAGATGAAGAGTGAAGCTCCTGATTAAAGTGTCATTCATTTTGGTGGAAACAGGGCGATGTTACTGTATTTTGCACTTTTCGTGAACCATCAATCCATGTATGATTATCAGGAACGACGCTATTATAAAATAATTAAAGATTTACTAATTATATGAAGAGCCAAAGGCTTCAATCGGCGACGTGAAATTATTTAAGTTAAGGGATATTACATCCCATATTGATACCTGTTAAATTGAAGCCTTTGGCTTCATATAATTAGTAATTTATTAGGACACCTTCTTGGCAATTCTTATAGTAGGGTATGTAAGTTCTGTTCGCTACAAACTTGGTATTAACTAGGTCTACCGACTCACTGATGAGACCTCAATAAAGGTTGAAACCGGTCTGGTAGTGACCTTCTCTCATAATGTAGAACAGTAATACAGCTCCTAGGAGCTAAGGTCACATTATGAGTAAATACCAAAAACAGTGATCGGAGCTTTCCCCAACCTTGCTATGAGTTGACTCAGTGTTGCACTATCAAATGGGTTATGTATTGCACTATCCAGGTATTTGCTTACGCTTGATTCGCCGAACTTTATATAGTTTCTATATTCGGCATGAAACTGTTTGAGTTTCTTATTCGGCTATAAAACAATATGGGATGTAATATCCCTTAACTTAAATAATTAAAGATTTGTTTTGTTATCAATTTTTGTTAAGTTGTAAGAAATTCATGCCAACACATGTACTTAATTGTTTCCGACGTGTGACGTCCATTTTGTGTATGTGTGTGTGTGTGGGGGGGGGGGGATCTACTAACGATAATTATAGTAGGGCTTCATGTCCAGATGCCTATGCTAACGCGTTTGCTATTGGGCAATTTTGCATGTCATCGCCATGGTTTTTGATACTCGTGTCGTCGTCTCTCTCTCTCTCTCTCTCTCTCGACAGAACATTATTTCATATTTTATTTTAGATACTAGCATATGTTTAAATATAGTATCTTGGCCCTGATTTCTCTGATACCTGTTAAAATTGATTTTAATTAACTTCCTTTCTAATTAAAAGGGGCAATGTGTTAAAGATAAGAAGACAGCTACATCCGGAAATGACATAACCAAGGTTTTGCCATGAGGAAAATAAAAACTGCTTAAAAGAAAACCAAAGAACAAGTGACATGAAAATAACCTATGACGAAATACCACAGGCTCTATCTTGCAGAAGCCCATATGGTGTAATCCAATACCTAACTCTTAGGTCTTCTAAAAATATACAAGAAATTAGAGTATAGAGAAAGTAATTAACCAAGAAAATACTCTGGTTAGTAGTATACACTTAGTGACTAAAATATTAGAGACATTATCATGGAAGACAGCAGTAGAAATAAGTGATAAATTGCTTCTTGGAAACAATATGGGCATTCGTGTGTGTGTGTGTGTGTGATGACAGTTTTCAACATTTCATTCATGAGATTATTAAAAATATCTTCATTACGTTTATTTAATTTTCGTATCTTCAAAGTTATTTTAGCTTTGTCAAAATGTATACCCGAAGGGATTATAATGATAAATATAATTTTGTCTGAAACAATATTTGCAGGATTTTCCGATACGTAAATAATCATAATCCTTGTAGTATTCATGAAAATGTCATATACAGTGATTCAGTTATTTCTAGTTGCTCATAAATAATCATCACTTCATTACGTAAGTCAGGGGTCGCCAAACTTCTTTGACCGTCGACCCCTTCAAGCGTTTCTTGACTTTTTATCGACCCCCTCTATTTTACTATTACGTAATTATAATAGAACAAGCAAAAAAGACGCTTATGTGAGTTTTTAGATTGTTTATTTTATAGTTACAGTGTTTATTGTACGTATAATATAGTATATATTATTATATTACTATTACTACTACTACTATCACTAGTAATATCACTGGTATTACTAGTGATATTAATATACTGGTATTAATATCACTGGTATTACTACCAGTCCTGCTCAACTCTTCAACATAGAGAAGTTTAGTTCGTGAATGAATAACGATTGAATTATAATATGTATGTTGATGAATTTTAGAACATTAACGCTCACTTACATGTTGATGCGCAAAAAATAAGACTGGGATCGAATACATGTAAGTATAAGTAAATAAGAACCGTGTACGTAGTGCAATCTCGCTCCTGCCGCGCCGGCAGGGCGGAACCAACTTCATCCGTTTATTGGTAAATACGTCATTTTGGCCTACTTGATTGGCCTCCGTAACTATTTTCATGACCTTGCTCCATCTTACAGGTCCTATTCATGTCACTGTTCCCACGATTCACTCTTAATTACATTGTCATTCAGGATGGAGGTAATCCAAGTTAACCAAATTAAATATTACCTGAACAATGATGTCTTATATTTTTCTATCGACCCCCAATCGACCCCTAACAATGTTATATCGACCCCTGGGGGTCGATATCGACCATTTTGGAGACCACTGACGTAATTCATATTTCGTCCATGTTTACTGGAAATTTATTTCAATTGGCTTAGTCGTGTGGGGCTTAAAAAGTGTATATTTTGTCCTCTTCTTTTTATTTTATTTTATTAATATTCTATAAATATTAATAGATTATTATTATTTTATTAATATTCATCTGTTTTATCTTTTCCACCGAGATAAAAATAAGAAACACTATAGTTCTTTATTTAAAATCAAATATTCATATTTTCCTTTATATATTAATGCATTTTCTGTTGGTTTTTACGTACGTATTTTGCAAACCAAATATCTGTAAGGAATCAACTAGCATGATAGAGTGGTCAAGGGATTTTAGACGTCAGTCTCTTTGGAGGCATAGGCTCAAATCCCACTCCTGCCAACTTCTTAAAAAAAATGAGAAATTACAGTTAAGGGATATTACATCCCATATAGTTTCTTAGCCGAATAAGAAACTCAAAGAGTTTCATGCCGAATATAGTAGAAACTATATAAAGTTCGGCGATTCCAAGCGTAAGCAAATACCTGGATACTGCAGCACTGATCCCAAAGGGTAGTGCAAGCTGGGGCAACTCGTGGTAGAAGTGGAGCAAGTTCCGATCACTATTCTTGATATTAGCCCATAATGTGAACTTAGCTCCTAGGAACTGTATTTTTGTTCACATTATGAGAGAAGGTCACTACCCAGACCGGTTTCGACCTTTATTGAGGTCTCATCAGTGAGTAGCCAGACCTAGTTAATATCAAGTTTGTAGCGAACAGAACTTGTACCCCTTCTACGAGTATTGCCGTGAGGTGCTCTAATAAATTATTAGATATGTGAAGAGCCAAAGGCTTCAATTCGGCGACCTTTGGGATCAGTGCTGCAGTATCCAGGTATTTGCTTAAGCTTGGAATCGCCGAACTTTATATAGTTTCTACTATATTCGGCATGAAACTCTTTGAGTTTCTTATTCGGCTAAGAAACTATATGGGATGTAATATCCCTTAACTTAAAACAAGTTATATGTCGCCGAATTGAAGCCTTTGGCTCTTCACATATCTAATAGAGAAATTACAGAATCTACAAGCTCTCCAGTGTCTGACGTATATATATGTTTTTTTTTTTTTTTCATTTAAAATGCTCAACGTCACTTTTATTACCCAAAGGGAATAGGAGGTAATTACACACCTCGACGAGAGAACGCCATCCGATATTTCGACAAACTGGGTATGTGAAGGAACTAAGATTTGTAAATATTGCTAAGCATGCGCAATACTCTTCTTTCAATATACATAATACTCTACGAAGTCTCCAAACACGGCTTTATAATACTTAGTTTTCAAAAGTCGCTAACTCCGAAGTTTATAATCCTACTCAAAATACAAAAAAGCAGCAGAATGTACGGGGGGGGGGAATAGACTGATAAAATGGTAATAATGTGCTTGTGTGTGTTTCGCGCTCCCCAAGTATGAAACAATATTTCAGTTTCAAAATCCAATACACTGTTGAAAATGAGTTAGCTAAGCATGATTTTCTAAACACGCACGTCAGCCAAATAAATTTCGGAAAAAAGATAATTTCCAGTTTATATCCTTTTTATCCGATACGTTAATTTAATTAATATGAAAGAAGGGGACAAAAGATACACTTTTTAAGCCCCACAAGACTAAGCCAATTGAAATAAATTTCCAGTAAACATGGACGAAATATGAATTACGTAATGAAGTGATGATTATTTATGAGCAACTAGAAATAACTGAATCATTGTATATGACATTTTCATGAATACTACAAGGATTATGATTATTTACGTATCGGAAAATCCTGCAAATATTGTTTCAGACAAAATTATATTTATCATTATAATCCCTTCGGTATACATTTTGACAAAGCTAAAATAACTTTCGAAAGCAACAAAATTAAAGTACTGAATATACATTACATTAAGTTGGCATATTTGATAAGTCTTGATAAATACTTTTCTTTTCATTCTTTAAACCACTCAATTTTAGGAAATTAGCAACCAAGTTTACTGCGAATTAAATTTTACACGTGCGATATTTTAGTTCTGAAAGTTCGTTTGCATTATAACAAAAAGTTGGGAATAGTAATTAAGAAAAGAAAATATGAAGAAGAAGCAGGCCTGCGAATCCTGATACATGTATTCGGTGGAAAGTCTAACAAGTTTTAAAATCTGAATGCGTATACACCAAGATCTGGGCCTTCTTTTCGCATTTAAAAAAAAATCCTTTATATGAAGAAAAAATCCTTCATATTGGCATTATCTCTGGTGACAATACGTCACAGAAAAGCATCACAAACAAACAGTAAATTTCCTCAAAGATTCGCCTGCCTCTGTAAAACTACAGAAATGTTGAATATCTTTATTTTTTTTCCTTTTTTATCAGTAATTAATTTATGAAATTGGTTTCATCGTGTTTTTCTTCACAGTACTTTCACCGTCCTTTCTTCCTGCATTCTCTAGCTGTATTTTTAATAAATTTTATTACACGTCATTGCTTAATAAACACATGATTAATCATTCATGATTAATAAATGATTACTCTTAAATAAATAAATCTTCATAATTATTAATCTAGTGCAAGTATAGATTGTTGTATTATGGAGTGGTAATAAATGGATAAATATGAATTATGGAGTAAATCGTGTTAATGATTTTACTATAATTGGTTCAATGATTAATCGGTGACCAATTCAACTGTTGAATACTAATCCCTAAAAATAGTTACAATATATCGGTATACCATTTTTAGGAATGACAGAAGAGATAGGAGAGGTGGGGGAAGTATTACTAATGATATCAGACGACTTAAGACCAGTTAGGGTAGAAACGCAAGAAAACAATGATGCTAACATGTAGCGGTGACTGAGGCTATCTGGTGTGAAGTGGAAGCTAACGAAATGAAATCTATATATATATATATATATATATATATATATATATATATATTATATATATATATATATATATATATATATATATATATATTATATATATATATATTAGGATAACCAAGCAATTTTATATGCTTGGTTATTTTAGCACCTAATCCCAAGTATGCAAACAATTAAGTTTGCGCCTGAAACAAAGTTCAAGTCTAAAGATGGTACAACACCAGGGCAACTCATTGTAAAGGTGGGTAAAGCTTTGATCACTATTCTTAGTATTTTCCCATAATGTAAAGCACATCTCACTAGAAGATGTATACTGCAATGCATTATGGGTGGGGTCACTACCCAGACCGGTTTCAACCTTTTTTGAGGTCTCCTCAGTGAGTAGCTAGACCCTAAATACCAAGGTTTTAGTAATACAAAGCCTTATCAACTTTACCTATATAAGTTGCAACAAGGTGTATTAAGTTTTAATAAAAATCTCTGGAGGAGATATTGATGGGAATAAATTTTTAACTTGGGTATATTGTATATTAGGATAACCAAGCAATTTTATATGCTTGGTTATTTTAGGTACTTGGGAAATGGAGTAAAACCAGGTTTAAAATTGCTTGGTATCTTTAACATATATATATATATATATATATATGGGAATAAATTTTTAACTTGGGTATATTGTATATTAGGGTATATATACAATTGGGAAATGGAGTAAAACCAGTTTTAAAATTGCTTGGTATCTTTAACATATTTATACCCAAGGTAAAAATACTTTCTACATATATATATATATATATATATAGTAGGGTGTTGCTACAGACCTAGCGGCTTAGTTTGGGACGACGAAATGCATTCCCAATTTAGCCTCATGGGCACTAAAAGAGTGATCATTATGGGAGACTGATTATCCAAACATTGATTGGGTAAAAGAGAAATCTCATGATAAGAATGAAGAGGAATTTATTAAATTGTTGTGAGGCAATTTTCTCAGGCAGCATGTGAAAGAAGGAACTCGAGGTCAAAGAATGTTAGCTTTGTTCATAACGTCAGTAGGGGTTTCTATTAAGAATATGACTATTTCACCACCAATTGGTGACAGTTATCATGCTGTGCTTTCTTGGGAAGTATCTAATTATATTGATTTTCCTATTAGAAGAGGTTGCATGCCGAACTATAAAGCTGGAAATTATGATCAACTTAGGAGAATACTATCTTTGGTACCATGGTATCAGTTACTGAATGGGAAAAATGTCAGAACTGCAAGAGATTCTTTGAAAAAAAAGTGCTTAAATGAGATGGTATATCTGAATGTATCTCTAGTGTTCGAAGAATAAATAGATTGGGGGTGAAATGGATGTGCAACCTTATTAAACAAAAGATCCACAAGAAAAAAATGATGAGGAAAGAATATCGTGAGAATAAGAGTGAAAGAGGTTATGAAATATATAAAGCCCAGGAGTAAAGTAACGAGTATTGTACGGAAAGCGAAATAGTAGTATGAAAAGAAATTGTCTATGCATGCTAAAGGCAATCCAAAAGAATTTTATCCTTATGCAGCAAGTAAAAAATAGCATGAATGTGTAATAATAACTTTACTGAGTGCACATGGTACTATAGTGTCCGAAGCTAATGAGATTCTTCAATTAATGAGTGCTCACTTTGCTAAGATATATCAACCATGTGTATGTAACATGGTACACGGTGCTACTGCTACATTGAATGAAGAGTTAGAGATGCATTAAAATAAGGTTGAAGAGCTGATGCATAACCTGAATACGAAATTGTCAATAAGCAGAGATGGAATATCAGCACGTTTGTTAAAGGAATGTTCAACCAAATTGGCTAGGCCTTTCACATGTTTGTATAACTTGAGTCTCAGCTAAGAAATGATACCACAGGAATGAAAAAATGTATCATAGTTCCATTGTACAAGGGTGGGACAAAAACTAATGTGTCTAACTACCGACCTATCAGTATCTCTGGTGTGGTAGTGATTTTAGAGAAGTTGGCAAGAACTCGTATACAGAAATGGGTAGACAAAAAACTATACTCTGTAAGGAGCAGCATGGATTTACTAAAGGATGGTCATGTTTTAGCAATTTGCTCATATTTTATAACAATGTTACGGCCGAGTTACATAAAGGGAATGGATACACTATGGTAATATTGGATTTTGCTAAGGCATTTGATAGGACAGCATATGAAAGGCTGTTGCATAAACTGGAGAATATGGGATTGGAATATAAACTCTTGACTTGGATTAGTGGATAGCTGACACAGATATCAAAAAGTGGTATACAATGGGTATGAATGTGCGAGATTTAAGGGGACCATTGGTGTGCCTCAAGATTTAGTTCTTGGGCCATTATTGTTCAATCTATACATTAATGACATTAGGAAGGGTCTAACAGGGAATGTTATGTGCAATTGTTTGCTGCTGATGATGATGATGCAAAGATAGGCGCGGCAATCAGGGATGCTCAGCACTTACAAAATGATTTGAATAGCTGGAAATTTGGGCAAATGAAAATGGCTCTCAGGTTAATGCGAATAAGTGTAAAGTTATGCACTTTGGCATGAATTCCAGCTGCATATTATATTAGCTACAAATCAGAAACTGATAATGCTAGGGATCTTGGCGTAATGGTGGATTGGAATTTGAAGTTCAAAGGTCACACAGCAAAAGTTGCAAATACAACTTAGAGAATAATTGCAATGTTGAAGCGAATCTTGACATGTGAGGATAAGGAAGTAAGTCATTTTACCTCTTTATAAGGCCGTGATAATACCGCACCTGGATATTTGTGCGCAAATTTGGTCTACCGGTTTCCAAGGAGATAAAGAAGCTGTAGAAAGGATGAAATTATATCCGGATTATGGGATTTATATTATGAGGATAGATTGCGAGTATGTGGATTACAACTCTGGTTAACAGGAAAAAAGAGGGGGTGATATGGGATGGGCCTAAAACTTCTGAATGAGTGTTATAGGATATCATCTGATGAAAATTTTCGTTATATGGAAGATGGGGAGAGAACACGGGGATATCCATGGAAGTTAAGTTTGCTCGCAGTCAAGAAAGGGGTAAGAGCTAGGTTGTTTCTCTCACAGAGCAGTAAGTGAGTGACGAATAGTTTGCCTTTAGGAATAGTGAGTGCATCTAGTGTAAATGAATTTAAGGGAAGGTATGACAGCTGGTTTGAGTGATTTATAGCCTCCCTCGATGAGTCCTTGACTCTGGAGGTTTCAGATAATAATAATAATATATCCAAGAGCAGTCTTACCTGTGATTTCACAAAGTGGAATCACAGGTAAGACAGCCAACTAATACAACTAATATTTAGCTGTATTAGTAGACAGCCAACTAATACAGCTAAATAGCATACATTACATCTCTTACACACACATATATGCTTTATTGACTTTCATCACGATGTACACTACAAAGAGCAATTTTCCTTATTATCTTAAAATGCCCCAAATTTTTATTAAACAAAAAGGTGGAATAACAGCCAACTAACATCCTACACACGCATTTTTATTGACTTGCATCATTATATACACTACAATAGATATATTATATTATCTTAAAATGCCTTGTTTTATAGCATTTCACTTAAAATCGCGATTTCATGCCGAAGAATATACAGCATTCGGGATCGTCTGTAAGATAACAAGCACTTATCTTATGCTTTTGCATTCAAAGTAAGAGCTGCAGTTATTAAATATACTGTATTACTTATTCACTAAGTAGTATATAAAATGTAATCTGCTATGCTTAATTACTGTTTTTATTTAAGGACTCTACCAAGCAAACGCAACGCCAGTAAGTCATGCGTCTTTCTATAGAAAACTCGCCATACGATTCACAGCTTTGACAATAAGTATAATATTTTAATTTCTGATTTTTCTCTTGTAATATTCTACGGAATACCTAACTAGCGGATGGATTTTTCCAGATTTTTTTCACATCTGATCATTGACTTCTCTTACAGTGTGACAAGTCGCAGACATTTAACACTGTTCACTATACAGTATATCGATTATTTCTTGAACATACTATAAGTTCAAGGAAAGGTTCGTTTATTATATCTAAAAATTATGATCATTTAAAACAGGGGTGGGGAAAGTCCCGCCCGCGGGCCATATAAGGCTTGCGAAATCATTTGGTCTGGTCCTGCCAAGGCAACCGCAGGCGGGACTCAAAATTCAATAAATCTAGGAGTTTTTTTCATAGCAACATAAATTTATATTAAGTGAATCACAATAATGACGTAAATTTTGAAGGACAAGCAAGGAACGTCCATAATGGGATAGACAGGATACATACGAGTACATGACAGGACAGACACGTATGCTTCTCAAGAAAAGCATGTGTATCTGTCCTCAAGAGTTGATGGTACGAACGTTGGATATGTTCCAAATCCAAGATGCAGGATTACAAAAGCGATTAAAGCAAAATAATCGCGTTGCTGGCGACACACACACACACACTGGATAGTTATTAAAACTTAAGTGGTGTGACATCCTACAAGTGGCGACTACAAAGAAAAGAAAAGCTGATGCAGAGTGTCGATCTTTCCAAGAGAAATGGACAAATGATTATTTTTTTGTTGAAATCAAAGGCAAACATGTGTGCCTAATTTGTGGCGATGCGTTAGCAGTAATGAAAAAAGCCAATCTGAAGCGTTATTACATTACAGCTCAAAAAACATGCTAAACTCAATGAATTGGGAGGGAAATGCCTTTGGATAAAATCAATACTCTTTAGCGGAGTTTGGAATCACAACAAGCTGCTTTCACTAGGTCTCATTGTGACAGAGACAACGTTATTCAGACAAGTTATGTAGTGAGAGAACTAATCGCAAAGAAGCTGAGACCTCATGTAGAGGGAGAGTTTGTTAAAGAGTGCATGGTGGCTGATGCAGAGTTGTTAGCACCAAAGTAAAATTGTTTCAGAGTGTTAGTTTGTCTCAGAGAACCATCTCAGATCGGATTACTGACTTAGCACAAGATATTGAAAAAACATTGAAGAATTCTGCAGGAGATTTCCAATTTTTCTCTCTGGCTTGTAACGAGACAACGGACATAGCAAATACTGCTCAACTGGCCGTTTTCGTTCGTGGGATAACTACAGAGTTTAACACACGAGAAGAACTGCTGTCACTGGAAGCCATGCATGACACTACAAAAGGTGAGGACTTGTTTGATCAATGAAAAAACTTGAGCTAACATTTGAAAAGTTAAGTAGCCCTACTACAGATGAGGCTCCAGCCATGGTTGGCTCGTAAAAAGGGTTAATCGCATTTGTCAAGAAAGAACTGAATCGTCTCAGTCTTGATCCAAGTGATTTAATTATATGCCACTGCATCATACACCAAGAAAGTCTCTGTGCACAGTCATTGCGGCTCAACAATGTGATGTCAACAGTAGTGTTATGCATAAATTTTGTCAAAATCAGAGGGTTTAACAGCCGCCAGTTTAAGGAGTTAATGAATAATCTTGAGTCTGAGAACGGTGATCTTGTTTATCACTGTGAAGTGCGGCGGCTGAGTCGCGGGACCATGCTCGTGAGGTTTTACGAACTGCAGGATGAAGTCAAGCAGTTCATGGAGATGAAGGGAAAAACCTGTCAGGGAACTCAATGATAGCAAGTGGCTGTGTGATCTAGCGTTCGTGGTGGACATTGCCAAGTACCTCTCAGAGCTGAAAGTCAAGTTGCAGGGCCCCAACCAGCTTCTCAGCTCCCAAACGTGAAATGCTTTCAAACGTGAAATCATTTGAAGCTAAATTAAGGCTATGGATAGTGCAACTCGAAAGGAATAACACGGTACATTTCTCTACTCTGGAAGGACAAAAGCTTTCTATGACACTTGAATATGATGGAGAATGTGCGAAACTAACTGCGGCATTTAATGAAAGATTAAAGGACGTGAAAAGCAAACAAATAGAATTGAACATCTTTGCTACACCGTTCAATGTGGACCAAATGACGTGCCTGATAACCTACAACACGAAATCATTCAGCTGCAAAGCGATGATGAGCTGAAAGCTAGGTACAACAACCTCCTGCTGCTTGAGTTCTATAAACGTTACATAAGCAATGACAAATTTCCCACTTTGAGGAGATATGCATTAAAATATGCATCTGTGTTCGGAACAACTTACTGCTGCGAGCAGTTCTTTTCAAAACTTATCATCGCAAAGAATCGACTGCGCTCCAGACTGACCGAAGCAAACCTGGAAAAGCAGTTGCGAGTAGCAACATCATCAATACCAGGTAACATCACACGCCTCACTAAAGAGAAGCAGTTCAAGCCATCACATTACAGGTGAGTTAATTAAAATGTTTGACCAAATATAGAAGGCTAATTTTTAAGTTGGATAATTCTGTATGATGAATGATGTTATAAATATCCAAATAGCCCTCGGCAGAAAAAAAAAAAAAGTTCCTCACCCCTGATTTAAAATAATGGTGGATTTATTGAACACGTGTTCATTGTTATTGGCCAATACATCCTTTCATTTAATGTAATCTTTACTATGTACAAAAATGATACTGACAAAAGCTCCATAATATTTTCAGAGTTGCAAAGTATCATTTGTTAAAATTTGAGCTAAAAGAAGTAATCACTGCCTCTTGAAAGCTAAAAATGTTCGTGTTGAAAGGGACGAATTGGCTTACGAAATCAAACGTCAGGATATTGCTTCAGAGTTCGTAGAAAATCACTACAGATATTTGACATTACTTAAATTTCAGAGTAAACTGCCATGTCGATGAGATGAAAACCTTATTTATTGACTTTTCGATTACATTAAATGTTTCTGCACACTTCTTTTTTTATTTCATGTATGAGTGTTTTTTTTAAATAAAAAAATTTAACGTATATTTAAGAATTCAGGTTGCAAATACAGTTGTTGATTATTATATAACAAACCAGCGTAGAAAAAATGTATCATAAAACATCGCAGATAGGTGATTCTACTCTCATTACACGGTGCCAGGCAGAATTCCCGACCACTTAGTTCCAAGTAGGAAACTTACTGTTATGCTTGAAAGCATTTTCATTATGCAATATTACAGGAAGCTTCTTTTCATTCCCTTTCCATAAAAATCACGCTTATTCTTCATATTTCCTGTTTCCTTTTATCTTCATACCCTCTGCACCCTTTAACTATTTTCGTTTTTTAGAAAAAAGAAAGCACTTTACTTCTGTTCTGTATGCTTTATTATTGAGGTGGTACGATAAGCTCATCATCGCAAATGACTTTAAAAGTCATTCTTTGTATAAGCAAATCCATATTTGCAATATCGCATATGCCAACTGTGTCTGCTACGCCAACCATGTCCTAAAGAAACCTGATTCCAAACAAACTCACTCGGGTAGAAATTCTTCCAAGATTTTTTTTTATCATTCTCTCTCGCTTCATTTTTAACCTTTAAAATTGAGATGTCACTATTCTTATAATAAAAAAAAAAGGCTTCTGATGCGAAATTTGAAAAGAAATATAAATTGTATCTATACTGTATTTATTTTATCAATCATAGCATTTAGGTTTGTAATTGACTCAACCTAGTCTTTAATAAGAAAACGAAATATTTACACCAGTGAGTTTTCTATTTCTCACATTAATTAAAATATAAATCAATCTAATGATTAATATGCTATTAGTCTACTCGGATCATCATCTATCAAACTGGATACAGCTGAAGTCTTCTTTTTTTCTGCACCTGCATTTCTTGACTCTTCAAACTCTTGCAAAAAAGATTTCAGGAAATAAATAAAATAAAATTAATAAATAATATAAATCCCAATAGTTTCTTCATAGAATGTTTGTAAATTGTCTTTTATTCTCTCAGTATATTATTTAGCCGTGGATGTTTAAAGTCGTTGTTTGTTTTCTTAACTGTGATGGTCATGTTTGCATAAATAATATGAATCACATACCAAATGTTGCACAAACAAAAAAAAAAAAAAAATCTTATTAGGATGAAAATGCTTCAGGAATACGTGTCACACATAATACATAATTATACCTGTTATGAATCATGAATCACTGATTGTTAATGCTTAAACGTTAGTGATTCACACTGCGATCAGTGATGTTTAAACTTAAACATCAACGATTCACACTGCTTCAGTAGTGATTTAGTGATTGTTTAGAATGCATTGCTAAAATAGTCTAATGCAGGGGGAGGTCGGCAAACTTTTTAGTGTAGGTATTGCGGACTATGAAGTAAAATCGAGGGTATCACTACTTATATGTAAGACGGGGATGCACATTTTGTATTAACAAAATACAAAATATAACTGTTTAGAAACAGATTTTTGGGAAATTAATGAGAAGTATGGAATTATTTTTATGAGAGACAATTACGCCTAATTGGGATTCGAATTTGGTGTTCGCAATAAATATCCCACACGCGAAAGGCAGAAGAGCCTATAGCAAACAGCTGCTGTGTGAAGGAAGGGTTAGGATTCCCCCACGGAATTGAAGTGGAAGGAATGAAAGATGACTGGCAGTAGCAGGTTCGGTGAGCATGCAGTTTGACTGTAAAAGAATGCCGAGAAGAGCAGCATGAGTTTCTGTAAATTTGGCAGAAATAGTAAGCAGAATGAACGCCAGTTTCGCTGAACAACGGCCATGGAAACATCTTCAGAAGAGACACAATGCAAAAACTGATCTTCTGTGGGAAAGTGGCTGAAGAGGGTCTGCAAGAGGTGTCATTCATCAATCGGACTGCCCCTCACCCCTCTGAACAGATCAAGAACCTTTAGGGAGGTGTGCCGATCCACACAAGGAGCAGCACTCCAATGCCGGCTGAACTTGGGACCTATACAGCATAAATAACTGTTCGGCAGAGAAGCACCTTCCAAACTGGAAGCTGCTGATGCTATAGAAGTGATAAGATTATACAAGAAAAGGTTAAGAGTAAGAGTCAATCCGAGAATAAAGAGATGCAGTCCTGAGAGTCAAGCATAGCACTATCGAAAGCAAGCGAGATCTGAACAGGAAGACAAGCAAAACTGCGTTTTGGAAGCATGGAAGTTGGCTAGGTTTCCCTCACCCCAATTAAGTACACCAGGAAACTAATTACAGATAATCTTGAAGCATGACATTCTTGAGAACTACAAGGCTGTCGTATGAGCAGAATGAATGGAGTGCGCCATCATCAGCAACATAATGAATAGGGTTTGCAGCCAATGAGAGCAGGTCGTTCATATAAATAAGGAAGAGGGAGGGTGAAATGACAGCGCCTCGAGGGACATCGGCACCTAAAGGAAAGTCCGTGGAGAGAACATCATCCATCATTACACATAAGGATCGATCCGAGAGAAAATTGGCGATCCTTTTACAACACCAGGATGAACACAGTCTAAATGATGGTAACCCATTGAGAAGCCCTCGATGCTAGACTCCATCATTAGCCTTGGAAATGTCAAGAGCAACAGCACAGGTTTCTCCAAACCCTTCCATGGAATGGGTCGAAATATGAATGACGTAGGCCACGAGATCCACGGGAGTGGCGAAATATATATATATATATAATACAGGGTGTTCGGGATAAATTTGACATATTTATAATTAATTATATTTTTCCGTAAGTTACATGTATTAACACACACTTCTCTTCATTTAAAAGTTTGGACCCTTCTTCATTCACATACAAGATGTCAGAAAGGATGGATAGCTGGAACCCACCTGAATCATGGAAGAGAATAACTTGTATCATGATGATTCGTGCCCGCCATCAAAATAAGGATATTACGACTGCTGCCCAATGCTCCCTGAATACAGTAAAAACAATCAGGCATGAACTAGAGACTTGCAATGGTGACTACGAGGATGTAGCAAGAAGAAAGATCCCTAGCAGACGATCTGATTGCGTTCGTACAGCAGAATTCCTCGCAAATCTGCAGGAACAGGTGTTGAAGAACCCTGGCATTGGAATTCGGGCTTTGTTCGTGGAGTTGCTAACTGTAGCCAAGCCCTGGATAACAAGGGTAGGCAATGGTAGGCCGTATGTATGGCAGCAGGATTCGGCCCCTTGCCACACCTCTGGGAAAAGTCAAAAATGGTTGTCTGAAAATTTCTACGACTTCACCAGTCCAAATGTTTGGCCTCCAAACTCTCCAGACCTTAACCCCATGGATTATTTTGTATGGGGCGCAGTTGAAAAAGACACCAATCGCACTTCCAGTAATACAAAAGCCCAGTTAATGGATAAAATTAAAACAGTTTTTGCGGCCCTTCCCAGGGAGACTGTAGCATCAGCTTGTTCGAGGTTCCGAAGCAGAATTGAAGCTGTGATCGATGCTAATGGTGGTTATTTTGAGTAAATCTTGTTGATAGTATTGTAATTAACTCTGCCTGTAATGTTTTTTTGTCAATTCATTAAATTTAATAGATACAAAGAAGATTTTCTTTTTCCTTACGAAACTGTCAAATTTATCCCGAACACCCTGTATATATATATACCGGTAGTCACCAATTAGACGGCGGCTCTCAAGGTGTCGAAGAAGTTGACCGTTGATAGTCTTCTCCATTATGTTAAGCAAAAACTGATGTATGAGCAGTCAACAGCCCGATAGCAAACATCCATCTTCTTCCCTGAGAACTGGCCATACACGAGCCCTCTCCCATGCCGAAGGGTGGACGCCAGCCGAGCACAGTCCAGTGAACAGATAACATATGCCAGTTCAGGAGTACATCTCCCGAGCACAACGGATGGAATTCCATGCCTTAATAGTATCCAAATTATTCAAGATTCCCTGATGTCCCTCTTACGGAAGGTCACAGGAAGCATGAGATGCAAATGCTCATTAGATAAGGCTGACCTGTAACGAGATTTTACCTATTTCATCTTTCAAAATGCCTTTTAACTCAGTGAATATTCGTAAAAATAAGTACAAATATATTCCGACGTATACTAGTGATATGTGAGACTAAGAAATCCATGGTATCCAAAATAATCAAATTCGTACTGAGTGAGAGCAGCAACGAGAGCGCAACATATGCCGAATGGATGCGTCACAATAACCCTATGGACACCGAAACAACAATTTCAAGAGTCTTTCACGACATTTATCTAAAAAACATCCTTAGTTCGCGTGCCTTATAATTAACAAACCATGCACCATAGTCTACCAACCAAGGATCTAATTTGTAAAATTTACGGATTTGAACTTAGAAAATGGACTAAAAAAAAATCGGAAGCCAAACATCAAAATGCTGTGAAAAAGAGAGCCCGCATTTAAGTAGTTTCAAAAAGTTCCAATCGAGCCACAACGCTCGAAGATTAATTTTGTTTCGAAAAGCCACTGAGAAACTATCGAAGACGATTCCTACAAGCATAGATATTGGATGACTTCGATATTCAACGAAAACTAGGCGCAGTTATCTTTCACCATCTTGTCTTGCCGATTCCAGTACATGATGTGAGATACTTTATCTCGTCTCTTTCGACAAAAGGCGAGTTAGCCGGTCTCATGCGAGGGTAGATGTTTTTTCACCCGAAACTCGGGTTTTTCGTCCCTCAGAACAGGCAAACCTTCCCCGTGGACACAAACATCTACAGACATAAAATACATACTTAATGCCTCATTAGGAGGGCTCAACCAGTCCTAAAGGACGGAGAAGGAACGGGAGGTAATCCCCCATACGAATAAATAAATCAACCATCTTGTCAAATTCAACAGAAATTATCGAAATTTTGCACATAAAATGATAGCAGAACAAAATCAGCACTGCATGTAGCGAACTGTTCACCAATCGTTAAGAGAGAACGATCGTTGAATCAAACGAATTGTTGCCTGTGGTGAAAGTAGACTGACTTCAACAACAATTATTGCTCTACCGGTCCTGGATTAAAGTGAGTTCAGGAACAAAGTCTGGTGGCATTACGAGGACGGAATCCACTTTGGGGATGCACCGTGAAAGTCGACTTCTGTTACCGGGCGCAAAAGCTGGTCTCAAAGAAAACTATTATTATTATTACCACGTAACACCTCCAGGAAGTCCAAGGACTCATCGTGGAAGCTACTCTACTTCGCCAAATACATCTCATCCTCTCCACTACTACTCAACTCTCCAACTACGACACTACTACTACCATCAACGCCATCTATCGCCCATCATCAGCACCAACAATAGTATTTTTTGTCTGTAAATTGCGTGTGTTCTGAAGGCCGATTTGTCTGTACGGAAAACTATGGAGCTAGAGAGAGAGAGCTTCTCTGTCAAAAGAGTACAATCCGGATCTAGGATCATCTAACAGACTTGATTAGACTGATGATATTTTTTAGTAAGTGAACAGGGATTCGCCAATGCTGAAAAAGTTGAGATTAAATGTGCATAATTTTTCAACTCCGAGATTGGAAATGTTAGTGGGGATGAAGACGGATAAAGCTATACAATTTAATGACATTTTGTTAATTAACGTTTTAGTGGTAATTTTATATGTTAACTAGGTAGCTCCTCTACATGCGAGATTTGCACACAAACTGCCGGTTTCGCATTTTCCTTATTCTCATAAAATAAAATAATAATAATAATAGTTTGAAAAATTGCATGCATTTGTCGTAGTTTATAATTCAGTTTTTAAGTAAAAACTTTCAAGTGAAATGAGCACGCAATAACCACAGCAAAGGTTATTTAATAAATTAAACAGTTAACCTACAATATACGTGTTTATTCCTGCTAAATGGATTTCATAGAAAATAGTTTCTAAACTTCTATTAAAATATTCTGAAAATGATAAATTAATATACTGTAAGTATATACTGTATATAAGTATAAGTATATTAATGCTTACAGTATGCTTTATAAAAGTATATTAGTACGTACAGTATGCTTTAAGAAAACAAAAGATGAAATTAAAACAGTTGACCCATTCTCTAGTTATTCTCAAAAAACTCTTGGCAAAAAAAAAAAAATATTCTTAACATTTTTCATTTTTTCAAGCATTTCGAGTTAAAATCTATATACTGTACTTCTCATTGGTCTTGTTGAATATAAAACTAGTTGTCTTTTTTATAAACATTTCTAGGTCTAAGTGGAAGTGTACGAATTTCCTGTGTTGACTAAGCTTGTAGTCAACACACCTACTTAAACACATAATACATACCATAAAAAGAAATCGCTTATGAGCTAGTCTAATGCTTTCACAAAATTGTATTTCCAGCGAACTAAAATTCATTTAGGAGTTCTTTTATATACAATAAGATGACTTCTGACTGTATAAAAGTAACTGGAATGAGAAAGTTCAGTGATTACAGACAATTCTGTGATAACTGCCTATAAGCAGAATACCGAATGAATATTTGATCATACACTAACAAATTATCTGCTTATTTTATTTTAACTTAAGGCTTCCATTAAAACTTTAAGATATTGATATTTGAAATGGATTTTAATCTCATATTCAAGACTGAATATAATTATTTCTAAGAATTCAGACATCGTCATCGTTCCTTTTCGATAATTATCTGAAATATTTAAGCAAATGGTATATTTGTGCGATCATATGAATAAAACTGACAGGAAGTATGTCCTGGCTTTTTCCTATACATCAAGAGACGTGAGCCAACCTTCCGGTTGCAAGAACCTTCCCGTCTCTCATTCTGAAGTAGAGTAAAACGAATATAGAAATAAAACATTTGCTCTCCAGCTAATCACGTTGCATACATAAAGATAAATATTCCTTTATTTAACAATTCCCATATTTCAAAAAACAACGAACTTTAAATCACGTTATATTCGATTCAATGTTTCTTGAAGGTAGAGGATATGAAACAGCCCCACAAAACGTTTTTAAGTATACGAGCAACGAGAATCGAAAGGTATTATTCTCTTGTATTTAAACTTCTATTTAAATATCTTGAAAATGGTAAAATACTACATTTCCAGTATTCTCTAAGAAACAAAGATTTTTTAGGTGCGACATTTAGTTCGCCAACGAGAAAAATTAATGACAAAAAATAAAGGATTTTTGTATATTTTTAAATTTTTTTTTCAATGTTGTTTTATCTTATGCACTTGAAGATAAAATGCATTATGGTTTATTTTTATTAATAAAATACAATCATTTGAATATGTCAAATATTTTTAATATTATTTTCAAATGTTATGGAGTTTAATTCAATAAAAGTTCCTGATCTGACTTACGTCACAGCACCTAGTGGTAAGGAAATGTGCCTTGTCTAGGGTTAGAATCCCATCAATAACCAGAGAATCTTTTCATACCAGAGAATCTGTTCAGCAAATATTCTAGCATCCGATAAACAGGGCAGTGCCCTAACAAAGAAACAACGAGTTGTGCTGGGATGTTTCGACAAATTAATCAGGTCAGTTTATTATGTCTGCTAACCGATGAAAACCAAGATTCCTAGAGAAAAACTCTGCAATCTCCGGACCAGATTAGCTGAAAAGCCCTTATCAATATTCGCCTCCGAGAGGGAATTCGAATCCAGGTGTTTCCGACCAAAAGTAAATCGCATGCGGTATGGTGCGCACACATGTGTGTGTGTGTGTGCGTGCGTGTGTAGACAAAGTTGGCCGAGTGATTAGTACACCAGCTCTCCAACCAACAGACTGCAGATTCGAATCCAACTGCTTAATGGATGTTCGTGATCTTTAAGTGGGAGATGAATTTCATCACAGAGTGATGAAAATCACCTCAGCTTACAGAAAGCCTGAAGCGGCTTGAAATAGCGGCTATCCATATTTGATCTTCAGATCACGTTTCTGCATTATGTAAACAAAATTTTAAAATAAATAAAATTTTTTTAAAAAAAAAGGAGTAAAACATTGGTTCATTCACGTAATGCACTATATATCCGTTTCTATCCTTTTATGAACGGAGTGGCATAAAAATCGTGTTTAAATAAAAATCGTGTAAAAAAACAGAACATGATATTTAATGTAAAACTATATTAAAATTTCAACTAAGCCATGTAAAATACAACGAAAGGGATTTCCTTATATGGGCTAGCAAACAAATGAGTTACATGTAAACAGTGACTAATAAAATGACATAAAGTTAAACACTTTTTTGCGCCATCACTCAAGGATATTAAACATTACGAACCAGGAAGTGGCAGATCTCTCTTGTTTTCCTGTTACGATAAAGAAACTTTAGCATTTACTCATCAGAATGAGTTACATGGGAGTGAAAATCGAAGTAAAATATTTTAACATTTTCTACTGAAAAATATCATGTCGTTTTATTTACCTTTATTACAATATGAGCTGTTTTAGTTGCTGATATCATGCTAAATCCAGCGTAACTTTACCTTCCTATAAATGCATAAGTTATCAATTGTGAAATTAAAAATTCCAACAGCGAAGCACACACATCATCATCATCACTGGCATGAAGCACTTGAATACTTATCTGAATATCGTACCTAGTTTTCATTTTAAACTAGATTATTTAGTTTTTGCATTACCAAGGATGGAATCTTTTGTTTAAACTGTGCAATGTCTGTGCTTATTACCATGAAATACAAATGTCGCGGCATTTTCGCCACTACGCTACGAAGGCGCAACTATAATATATGTAATTTTTTTTTCAACACGTACTAAATATCATTTAACCGATAATAAAGCAAATGAAGCAATTTAACAATAAAAATCTAAAACAAACATAAAAGTGTGGAACAAGTCAGAACATATTTTAATCAAATCGGCCTAAGAAGGCTGGTAATGCGCCACACAACCTTTCCCAAAGAAGCAACCTCACCTTCCCACGGCGCTGTTTATTTCCCTATTTCGACAACTGGGGCGCCAGAGGATTGATGGGCTTAAAAGCGTTATCCTATATGGAGAAGTCAACCATATGAATCCCGCCCAGTTGGTGGAAGACGTTCATTGACCAATGAAGCGCCACTGCCGTAATAAGGGCTTTCCAAATGAAAGTGAATTATCCGGTCCCATACGGAAGCGGAGAGGATTCCCTCCCAGAAACTCCCTGGAAAATTTTTCATCCCTCAAAACAGACCACAAGAGAGAGAGAGCGCACACACACATACACAACAGGATATTAAAGTTGCTTCGGGCATAACTACAAATAGTCAATGACGTGCTTACTAGATGACAGATGTGACCATTAGGTTCTCCAAACGGTCGCTGGTTTGTGTATTCCCTTAACTTCTTACATACATGGTGGAACATCCTTCACCTTCACGCCTAACACTAATTAACTTGACAATCTCTACCTATTCCTTTCGAGGGTACAACAACTCAGCGGTTCCACAGATCGGGATATACATACATTGCAAGGGGCCAAACTCAATAAAAAAGCATCAGAAAGTTTCCAATCGCATCAGATCGTGCACGGAGGGTGTTTTGAGCATAGTGGTATGCCGGGGATTACTGTCGAAGCCATTCATGTGACAGAAAATTTGAGTACTCCTTTGTGGAAACATGTTCATGAGTCCCTCATCCTCGCACACCGTATGCTCCTACTCTTTAATTAACGTTCTGATATCACTCTTCATGAAACAATCCATTTAAAATAGAGAACACAGAGTATCAAAAAATCTCCCACAAAATATCCAAAACAACCAATATGAAAACAAAAAGGAGAACAAACATCCAAGCAATAAATACTTCCATATCCATCTCACGGACATGTGGCCTTAACACAAACTTAAAAACATGATATGCATTACGATATACGAGCATGCACCGTACATGCATCTAAACCTGATCGGCTATTTCTCATACAATATTAAATGGCAGCCTAAGCAATTTACTGTCCACCTCAACTATCTAAACAATACTTTACATCATACCTAGCGTAACAAGAACGGCAAAAGTGCTTCGTCAAATCTGACAAAATGTACCGCCCTTGTTACGTCAGAGAATGCCGAACCATCGCCCACACACCAAAACTCTCCTGGCCACTATCCGAGACTTGGTTCTCCAACCAGCATGCCAATGCAGTCTAAAATTTCACAAATCTCAAGTGGTTCGAATCAAATATTTCAGTTTTACAACCGTGTGTGTGTGTGTGTGTGTGTGTGTGTGTGTGTGTGTGTGTGTGTGTGTGTGTTAGGGGAGAGAAATTAAAAACCGGCTTTTAGCAGCCTAGGCGTGATATGAATACATATAGACGAATTAAGGTCTTGAATTTTAATTGTTCAAGTTTTTTTTCTTTACTTTACATTTACTTTTTTTTTACATTACGTCACCAAGCATATAGAGATTTATATTTTTCTGAGAACATAATAAGCTTTTCAGCTTAGCAACACCAATATCCATAAAAATGTCAACAAACGAAAGTGCCTTACAATGCAGAAAACTTTCATCCTGTTCAAACAACAGCCGAGAATTCTGATCCCTCGCCAAAGAATTCCAACTAATCCTTACCCAACTTTGATCACAAGTCATGGAGAAAATTGCCATTACACCATCGTGGACATTAATATAAATTTATTTATTTATAAAGAAATAAATTTGTATTAATCTATTTTGCCTTACATTTTCTTTTATTTTCTAAGATTCTTCTAGAAAGTTAATTGCTGCTCACTAGCCCTGCGTACTGTAATCAGAATCTTACACCGTCAAGAAATGCAAAAGACGATACTAAGATATACATACGATGACACCAAAGGTGTCGTCTATGTGGTAAAGCCCACCTTTTGTATGCAACATCCTGGAAATGCAGCTTCTTTTTCGTTTTTTATTATTCTTTTATTCGAGAATGGCACTCATGCATTCCCCGTTCCTTTTTTCCCCCATTGGGAATTGACTTCTTCCCCACCTGAAGTGTAGTCAGTAGTCTGAGGAAAAATTACAGTAGTTGCTGGAGGGAAAAATCACATTTCATAAAAACAAACAAAAAAAAAATTAATTTAAAAAAAAAAAACGAGCAAAGTGGGATTAAATATGTGTTCATATGCTCGACAAGATCAAGAAAAACTGAAAGAAAGTTAACATAACTTGCATTTCGAGTGCAGCCCAATTTCTTCTACTGCACAGTAACAGACTCTCTCATTAGTAACGATTAGTTTCCACGGATGCTTTTAAATAATCTTTCGCTGTGAATTATTTCAATCGCCAGTGAAATATATATGAAATAACGCTGATCAATATAAGAGTTATTAAATATCCCAATTCAAACGTATAGTCCGAATATGTCCATTGAAAAAATTAACACAAAACTGATCGTTAAATAAGTTGATGGGTAGGGATAAAAAAATAAAAATAAATAAAAAAGCCAGTTAATCTCACAATTATGAGTTTAATGTCTTACAGTACAGGCAACTGCTTTTATGATATATCTGCACTTTTGTTGAACATTTATTTACTAAACTAGCTGGGTTAATAAATGATGACTCGTATTCTTTATTCAGCTTCACCTCCGCAATGAATACTGTAACAAGGGTTTGATTCCAGGCCGTGACGACTTTATTACGATAATTTTAAATGGTTTACTTTAAGTGTAAATGAGAATATTTTAGCCATTTTGTGTATGTGTGTGTGTGTTAGGAGAGGAAGAGAGAGAGAGAGAGATTAAAAACAGGTCTTAGCAACCTGGGTGTGATATGGATATACAGCCGGATTAAGGTCTTTAATTTAAATGGCTCAAGTTAACTTTTTCTACATTACCAAGCATGTAGGGATTTATATTTATCCGAGAGCATAATAAGCGTTTCAGCTTAGCTCACTAATGTACTCAATTTTCAAGGCATAAAGATAAAAAAAGTTATTATATTATATTCAAAATCCAAGCAATATGAGCGAATGGTATCACACAGTAACTGGGGGCTATAGAGAAAGAGATGAACTTTATATTAACATGAAGGTCTTAGTTTTTCTCTTTCACTCATTTCTGTGATAATAAAACTTCTGTCTAAGACGAGTGTATACCACTCAGAATCTGATCAAAGAAACAGAAAGGAATACTTAGTGAATCAGACACGTTCCGCGTCTGCAGTTCACTTTCTCGAGAACAGAGGCTCATTGTGCGTCTCCCCTCTCTGCCACTAACTAGCTAACAGAAAGTTTCTGTATATTCCAGGGTCAGTTTTTTTTCTTAACTTCGAAATCGTTAAGAGTTCATTAACCCCTGTGGTACAAGAAAATCAGTACATTTTTTAACATTATTCTATCGTATACTAAAGTTGTGTAACTCATATTGAAGATATTATATTCATGTACGTTATTATGAATTATGATCATAAATAGATATTAGAAGATTTGCGCGCGTGGATGTAAAAAATGTGAGGATCTGCTACTGATCCATGCATCTATTTTTTTTTTCCATCACTTTGTTGGGCAACATATAAAATGAACGCGTTTTTATATTTAGTATATAATATAATTTTAATTATAGGTAGAGATTTATATTTATCCGAGAGCATAATAAGCGTTTCAGCTTAGCTCACTAATGTACTTAATTTTCAAGGCATAAAGATAAAAAAAGTTATAGTATATTCAAAATCAAAGCAATATGAGCGAATGGCCGGCCTGGTTGGCCGAGTGGTTAACGTATCCGCTCTCCAGCCAAGAGGTTACGGGTTCGAATCCCGCCTGCGTGGGATTCGAACCCGTTTATGATTATCCACTCTCCCAATGTGGACTGGATCACCATGGGAGTAGTAGACCCAAAATCTCCCTCAATGGGAGAGGCCATCTTAAAATAGGCTGAAATGAAGAATTTTAATGCATATCAAAATTTAATTTCTTGTCAAATATTTGCTTGTAATTACTATATTAAAATATCAGCGTTTAGAGTTGAACAGCGAGAAATGCATTTATTATTATCATTACTTGTATAGAACAGATGAGAAATCAGGAGGTTTGTCAAGTTGGCGGTATACAAGACAGATGCAAATCAATTTTAACACGCGAACTGAGAGTTAATTTGTATGCGAACTTTTCTGCCGTCTCCAATCTACGTAGGTTAGAATCCCACAGTACCATGAAAGTGTATGAATATCTTTGGATATTATATTATTTTCATCACATGGTGCAACTCCACTATGCTCAATGGAAGATTGAAGTGCACTTGAATGAGCAGTACCATGTTAGATCATATATATACTATGTTGCCAAAAGTGTCCGGTCACCCTATAGCTCAACGTTGCCTTTGCGGACGCCGATACACGTCCGCAACGTGTACCGGTGTCCTATATAAGCATAGGCACGTGGGCATCAGCAGGGTAGACATTGTTTGCCGTCATGGACGAATACAGTTGGATCAGTTCGAACTTAACATGATTAAAGTAGCAGCCCACAAGTTCGGTCATTCGGCCTGAGAGATTTCATCCACATTGCACGTGGCCTGGTCTACTGTCAGCAGGTTATCGTGAAGTGGAAACATGATGGAACCACCAACCCCCACTGTACTGATAGACCCAAGAAACTGATAAATCGGGACAGGCAAACTCTCAAGCGTGTTGTCAGAGTAATTCATCAATCAGCCTTAGCAACCATCGCGAACGACTTCCTCGTGAGCTCTGGAACGGATACCAGTGAAGAACTATTCGACAGGAATTGTTTGTCCTTGGGTTTTATGGTCATGCTGCTGCTCACAAGCTCTCTTAGTTACACGTGCCAATGTCAGGCGTTGTCTGGAATAGTGCAAACAACGCCGTCATTGGACTGTGGATCAATGGAAAAGAGTCCTGTGGACCAATGAATCGCGATGCACGATCTGGCAATCCGATGAACGTGTCTGGACCTGGCGAATTACACAGACACACACATTTATTTAAACCACATTTTTTCACTAAAATCGCAAGAACCTACAAAAACTCCTAGTGGTGATAATGGCGCCACTATATTGGTGACACTGTAGCTATTTATAAAACATTCCGTGACATTATTTAACAATGACCCATTATTCATACCAACTTTTTACAATATTGATTCATACCACACAATGCTTAAATAAATATGATAATTTTGTAAATTACAGCTGTTATTTCGCTACATTTCAATCCGATATCCTGGGAACACAAGCATATCTGTCATTCGCTACAAAGTATTATGTTATAAAATAGTATTTTGTGCTCTGTAATAAAGCACTATATTATAATCAAGTAACTGTGGAATAAATTTAAACTATAACGGAGAAAGAGCTACTCTATAGTGGTGTCTTGTAGGGCTGAAGGTGGTCTTAAAATAAGTTCCTAAAATTTCGAGATAATTTAAAAGAGGCCATATTTCTTTAGGTTCCAATAGTGCACTACTGATGCTGACTCTAAAAATAAATTCTCAGACTTGTACAGGCCTCTATTTAGTAATGTGTTTCTCTTCCATTTAATCTTATGTTAAATAATCTCCAATACGTGGTCTGTTAGTCCTGATTTGCATTATTCATTAATTTTATTTATTTATTATATCAGTCCCGAAGACGAGAGGTTCAGAACCTGAAGCAAATTAGTGCTACGATGTTCAGTAGTTCATGTTATTTTAGGATTAGCAGAAACTGGGGGAATGATGGGGTGCCAGCTCTGTGCAACACCGCCCATGGAGTATCTGTAGAAAAAATACAATGCAGAAAAACAGACCCTGTGTGTGTGTGAGTGAGAGAGAGAGAGAGAGAGAGAGAGATGAATAGAAGGCGTAGCAATAGTCTTTCGCAAGAAATCAGAAGTCATGACTGCTCTGCTATTTGGACAAGAGATAATTTTCTGTATTTAGCTCTTTCGAAGCCAGACTTAGAGTCGTTAATGGTTGTTTTGCAATTGTTGCGAGCTTTGATATAGACTGAAATTAAGCTGCGAATTTGGTATCAAGCAATATGTTGATTTTCGTTTTTTTTTGTGGGATACTTTGGCACACTTATTGAAATTAGCGCTTCGATATTAACAGAAAGGATTTGAAAAGAATGGGGAATGAAGGTCTTCATTTCAACATGAATATTTCGTAACTCCATCAGACCTAGTATTAAAATCAGAAGAATGGAAACAGCAGTCTGACCATGGGAAATGGGAACAGAATTCCTAGAGGTCACCCACTGAAGGCTGTTGTAATGCCAAAGGACAGGAGGTTGAAAGTGACTGAGGGAAGGGGCGTTCTACAGAAGATGAAACCTGTACATAATTATGGTTTGAATTATCCAGAGGAGAGGTACCCTAACAGTATACTTGGTAGGAGACCTCATTAAAAAAGATTTAAAGTGTTTATGAATGAAGATAATTATCTGGTGTTTCTGTTAGTATGTGGACGATTTACGTTAGGTCATTGCTCAAAGGCAAATACCTCAGCTTCTCTCCAGCTTAGTGGAATTGGAAAAATGGAACAAGCTGCAGTTGTGGAGATGAAAGCAAATGAATTATGCAAAATGAAGCAAAGAAACCAGAAGAGGTTTTAAAAAAAGATCCAAGGCTTGCTTCTTTGTCAAGGAATATCAGACAGTACAAATGCACATGTGCTAAACATGTACACCGAAAGTAATTTTACCAGTTAAGGTGGGCTGTGGTTGTTATATCTAATATTTGAGATTTGGCCAAAAACAGATATTCAGATCTCGATGTTTGCAAATGGTGGTAATAGTGGTTCAAATCATTAAAGTTTGTATTTATACAGTAAGTGGCAACGAAATGGATGTTGAAATGATTTTTGGCAAAGTTTTTCGTGTGTTGTTTTTTAAATTCGTAGGATTTTTGAAGGAGTTTTTTAACCGTGGTGGTAATATATTTATTCGATCTTCTTATTATGGTGACGCTTTAGTAGTTAAATAAAGAGCAGGGACATGCAGGAGACAGACTCTTAGATATATCGCTCATACAGAAAGTATACAGTCTCCATGACATAAAGTGGCTTCGGCAGTGCTTTCCACATATCACACGACATGGCCTTCCTCCAGGCGCGATCTGGCAGTATTGGTGGAAGGAGAATTATGCGCCAACTGATTAGGAAGCTTCTTGATACATTACCATCAGGTCCGGTCCTATGTAGCATGTGGCGGTCGGCCAGCGGTATCGATTTACTGCTGTATATCGAAACAGAGGAACCTCTGCTCTGGAAACCAAGCATGGCATCAGCCAGTGAGACCTACACTAAAAAAATATGGTGTATTAATACTAGACAAAATACCAGCGAGTCTTCCCCTTAATCGCGAAAAATATTCGCTGAATTCGCCAAAATCCGTCCAGCAGCAGTGGGTCATACCATGATTGACTGGTACTAACAATAATGGTAAAGTCGATAAAATGCGTTTCACTGGCCCATTAACGATCCAGACAATATGAATTGTTTCTTATGTTCTTCAAGGCAGATACTAAAAAGGTACATTATGCACTTTTATCGACTGTGTCAAAGGATGGTGTTTGTCCTTCGGAGAACGGTTGCTTGAAAAGGATAAGAAAATTCTATTTCGGTGGCGCTTTGGCAATCTTTACAGATGTACCTGGGATGTGGAAAACGGAAGAATTTTGGTTGCTTCCTGACGTGCTAATGTCTTGCACGGTAAGGTTCCTTACAGGAAGGAACCTTACCGTGCAAGACATTCAAAACCAAATCAGACGGATTAAGGTGGTTAATCGTTATTCCCCTAGTGTGCTATGTCTGTATATTGAGCGTGTCATATAGGTTACTATGAATAATTATCATTAATGGATATTAGAGGCTGATTTGTGTACACATGGAATGTAAAACATGCCTGAATTATTGATCTTTGCACCTTCTTCTCCGTTCTACGCCAACTGGCCAGTTACAGAGCTATCTTAAGCCCTTCTAAGTCGTACCCGTCCCGAGGATAAGGTGACTAGCCCTATGCCTCCCGGTATATTCTATGGCTGTAGCTGCGTGTGTTCACGAGACCGGTTTGCCTGCTTGTGGAAGGAAAAACCCCAGATAAACCGAGAGCAAAAACCCTGCTGTCCACGCCCAAGACCGGCTTACTTGGCTATGTCTGAGAAAGATCCTTATGCTCCTCACATCTTTCTCGCATTATTTTGATGGACAATCAAAATAATGCGAGAAGTATTATTTTATGTATAAAGTGTATTCTTCGCATATTAATATGCAATATAATTTTGATCATGAAAAAATAATTTTAAGAAATGATTTAATCATTTCTTATTATTACATGAAGTAGTAGTAGCAGTATATATTGCTGTTCAGGACTGTGCTACGACAACGAAGACATTGAGACTAGTCTTGTGGGAGGAAGAAATGGGTCTCAAGAAGAAAGGCCTGCCTTTTTCATAGATGTGTAATATATATAATTACAGAAGCAACAAATATAGAAATAAATCTGTCAGATGAAATGGAGAGAATAAAGAAGATTGCTTGACAAATGATATACACATACAATATATATGGACGTGATTTTATATTACTACTATAGATTTATAGTATCATACTTCAACCATATCTGTAAAAAGATTCAAAGAGCTAATATTCCCAAGTTAGCAATAAATATGACAAGCGGCAGAAGTGTTAAACACACAACACTTATTTCCATAAACGTCTATTCATTATACAAACATGACCAAGGAAGTTGTCCTGACAGAGCAGCAGAAGAAAGCACTCATTGTGTTTTGGAACGCCCATGGCGAAGTAGTCTGTACATTTTCCGTCATGCAATGATTGAGAGGTCAGGTGTATAGCGGCATATCCTTGAACAGAGTGCATTAACAATACAAGCCAATTTTCTCCTGTTTATATGTCAAGCCAGAACAATTTTTAATCTCTCTCTCTCTAGCACTATATGGCTGTAACTAATCATGTACTAGGCGTATCCACTTTTCGAACAACACCTCCCGCTTTGCAAAGAAAATCGCCCTTCAAATTTGGTGGTACTTTTAACACTTAAATATCAGGGAAATGCTTATCTTTATTTCTGTTTCGCTTCAGCTCATATCCTGAAAGTTGCCAAAACCACAGAACTACTGTCAGTTGATACTATAAATCGTGATATCCCTCAAAAATCCGACTCTTACTATGCACTATATTTTTTTACAAATTTACAGAATTCAAAATTAGAGTTAGTTATTACCATTTCTGGTACAAAGGCAGGTAACTACTACAGTGAGCAATTCAAACATAATGCAGATCGCTACCGAATAATTTTAGCATTGATTAAGCAGAGTGGAATATTAATTATCCTATAAAGTAACCTTTGTTTCCGAAAAATCGCTTTTCATTTAAGAATCAGTTTTCTCATGCAGCAAAAATGAAGGTAGTCTGCTTTCCATGCCACTGATAGAGATTAATTATGCACTTAAAATCAGTACTATCCGGACTTGAACACAAATCGGAAAATAAAAGTGTTGAAATCTCGATTTTTACGGGGAAATAAATCCTGTTTTTCAATTATTACCCAAACTTTTCGACTGTGGATTACACGATATAGTCTAAACATCGCACATTTTAGTAAATGATTTATATGGATATTTCAAGAGAAGGTGAATTTAGTCAGTCTCAAATGGAGGAGGTAGGATATTTATTTCCTCCTATAAACTCGGAATTTTTACCCCACAAAAAACACGGTAGAATACAGGCAATTAACAGGCATAATACGATGAACTCATACCCTTTGATGTTCCGGCCGTAATTTAAAAACAAAAACAGAAGTTAGTAAATGAATATGCGTTTCATTTATTTTACTTTTCCTATTTATTCCGTTTCTTTTCTTCTGCTAAACTAAGTCTAAAAACATTTTTTCCTTTACGTTTCACTTACAGAGCGAGTGCATTCAACACCACATTTATGCTACCTACGTTTTCCAGTAGAATACAGAAGTTACATTAACCAAGGTTTTCGATTTGCTGATTCCTGAAGATGTTTCCAACACATACACATAAATATACTGGACATACAATGCAATACAGTACAATGTATTTATGTTCCCACGGTACGTAAGCAATGCCAACAATCACTAACTTCAGATCAAGCTAAAGTTTTGCACAATGTTTTAACAAGCTGTTAAAATAGAATCAGGGAAACTGTTTTTAGTGGATGCTCCAGATAGTACTGAGAAAACATTTTTACTAAATTTGTTATTAGCTAAGTTGAGAAGTCACGGTAAAATCGCTCTGGCTATGACATCTTCAGGTATAGCAGCTATTCTATTGCAAGGTGGTCGAACTGCTCATTCTACTTTCAAAGTACCAGTTACAAATGTGACTAATGATACACGTATGTGCAATATCAAAACAAAGTAATTTGTCGAAATTATTAAACAAAAGGTTTCTTTAATTATTTGGGATGAATGTACAATGTCGCAAAAAACATCTGTTGAAGCGGTCGACAGAACACTGAGGGATATCAGATCAGACGATCGAAGAATGGGTGGATTAACTGTTTTATTTGCCGGTGATTTTCGACAAATACTGCCCGTCGCATCTCGCGGAACCAGTGGCAACAAAGTGAATGCCTGCCTTAAGAAATCGTCACTATGGCATGATATAAAGAAGTTTTCTCTCAAAACTAATATTCGTCTTCACCTATATATGGAGACTAATGCACATTCCTTCTCCTCAAAAATGATAAAAATTGGCAATGGTGAAGTACAGCAAAGAGACGGAAAAATTATATTAATACACCTAAATATTGAAAAAATTGTCCAAGCAGATGAACTGTTGTGTAGCGTCTACCCATCTATCCCAGAACATAACAGCACAGTTCTTGGTTCAGGGAGAGAGCTATCCTCGCACCTCGAAATGACGCCTTGTCAATAATGTACGAGTTGGTTCTTATATAGGGTTAATGGATCTGTTACTGTTTACAAATCAGTAGATACTCCTGTAAATGATGCAGTTACTTTCCCCATGGAATTTTTAAATTCGCTTAATCCATCTGGATTATCTGGTCATGAAATTAAATTGAAATAGGTGTTCCTATTATACTGCTCCAAAATCTACCCTCCCCACAAATCTTTGGAATGTAACAAGGCTTCAAGTAAAATCGTTGAAACCGAATATGATAGAAGCTGTGATATTTATAGGTCCTGGTATCCGAAAAATTGTCTTCATTCCTGTGATACCCCTCATTCCTTCAGACTATCTATTTGTATTCAAATGGTTACCATTTCCAATAAGTTTTCTTTGCGATGACGATTAATAAAGCCCAAGGACAGACCCTAAAGATATGCAAGTTTAGTTTTAAGAGGTGAATGTTTCGGACAAGGGGAAGTTATATGTAGCATGTTCTTGAGTCAGCAGCCCTGAGAATTTAATTATTTTTGTTGAGGATGATGAAATTTCTAATATTGTTTACAAAGAAGTACTATAATGCTCACAATTATACACCATGACCAAAGCACCAGCACCAAATACTCGAGTAAATACCCTGAAGTGAACCGCTGGCAGTATAAGTTCACCTCGGCGAAGTGGGAGGGCTCAGCTAGTATATACCTTCTGTCCAAAAAAAGAAACCGAACTTTTCGAAAATAGAAGAAACTAGTGGCGCCACCTGTTGTATCTTTTAGTTGTTGAAAGCGGCAACCTTCATTAGTGTTCAGAAGGTCGGAAAATGAGTTGCAAACAGAGAGCTGCGATTGTTTTTTGTGTTAAACTTGGTAAAAGTTTTACCGAAACGCATCAAATGCTTCAAAAATTATACGGTGATGAATGATTATCCCGTACTCAAGTTTACGAGTGGTTTAAGCGATTTCAAAGTGGTCGCGAGACGCTTGAGGACGACGAAAAGCCGGGCCGTCCAAAAACTGGACTGAGCGAAGTTAACATCCAAAAATTGCCTGATTTCAAAGAAAACCCGAAATCGTCCGTGAGATTGATTGAAGATGAATTGGCGCTTCCAAAGTCAACTGTGCGCAACATTTTGACCGAGAGTTTTGGCTTTCGTAAATGGAATTCGCTATTTGTTCCCCACAAGTTGACCGACGACCACAAAATGTATCGAATTGAATACTGCAAGGACCTCATTAAAACCGCTCGTAAGGACTCAAACTTCCTTGAAACGATCGTTACTGGTTAAGAAACGTTGTGTTTTGAATATGAGCTCGAAACAAACGCCAGAATGCTGAGTGGAGACCACTAGAAAAGAGGCATCCAAAAGAAAGTCCCTTGGAGAAGTCAAAAGGTAAAGACAATGCTGATTTGTTTCTACGATTCCAAGGGCATTATCCACAAAGAATTTGTTTCGCATGGCCAAACGGTCAATGGTGGGTTTTATCTCTAAGTTTCGAAGCGATTGATAGCGAGAATTCGTCGCCTACAGCATGAGTATCGTGACGACCGACCGATCGTCAAAACGCACTGTCACTCTTGGAACTATAATTCGGCTTGTAATGAAACAAATGTCATAAACAGTTGATACAACACTAATGAAGGTTGCCGCTTTCGACAACAAAAAGATACAACAGGTGGCGCCACTAGTTTCTTCTATTTTCAAAAAGTTCGGTTTCTTTTTGGACAGAGGATGTATATATATATATATACATACACATACATACACACATATATATATACACCAAGTGATCCAAAAGTAACAAAAAGTAAAAATTCAATAATTCAAAACGTATAGACAGTAGAACGATGCGGTTTTCACAGAAAGACATGGTATTTTTTTAATAACGAAAAATTTTATTACCAGAATAGTTACATTTGCCACCGACAGGTGGAACTTCAGTTGTGTCAGTAGTTTGTGCGGTGGCGCAGCACAGTTCGCAACGCAACTAGGATTACAAATGTTCGATGTGACGGCCGTCATTCATGAGAATGGACGTCAGATGTGGCACCACCCTGCACAGCATCGAAGAGGGTTTCAGCTGTAATTCCTGTCACATGATGGGGAATAGCTTTTTTCAACATGGCCAATGACGTCGGTCGATCTCTGTACACCTGTGACTTCAAGTAGCTCCATAACCAAAAGTCACAAGGTGTAAGGTCTGGAGATCTTGGTGGCCATTCGTGCGGGAAAGAGCGACTGAGGACACGGTCATCGCCAAATGTCGATCGTAGCAGGTGCTGGACAGGATCTGTAATGTGCTGAGGTGCGCCATCCTGCATGAATGTTACACTATGGAGCGCTTGCCTCTCTTGCAAGGAGGGAATGATGCTGTCTCTTAAAAGCGTTGCATAACACTCGCCTGTGACAGAAACAGTTCGAAATGTACTGCTGTGGACTTCCTCAAAGAAAAAGGGGCTTATAATTAATGACGCAGTGAACCCACACCATGCTGTCATCTTTGTCTGATGCAAAGGGGTTTCCACAATCGCGTGTGGGTTCTCTCTCGCCCAGATGTGGAAATTGTACGCATTTACACTTAGGTTAAGTGAAAAGTGCGCCTCGTCAGTCCACAGGACATTTGACAGCCAGTCCGCATTGTTTTCCCATCTGTTGAAAAGCCCAATTTGCAAATTCATGACGTCTCTCGAAATCGGTTGGTTTCAGTTCCCGTACGTGTTGGATTTTGTAAGGATACCTCTTGAGGATGATCCTGAGTGATCGCCACACAGTCCCGTACGAAATGCCAGTTCGTCTTGAAATTTCACGCGCACTGCATTCCCCATGTGCAGAAGCTGTCGATTGTATGTCGGTCTCGTGCACAACTGCAATAGTTTACAGTAATGTCTTTGTAATGTCCTACAATATGGACATTACAAAGAAGAAGAAATCATTATAATCTAAGGTTCTACTGCCATTATCGATTTGATGTTTATAATTTTCAGGAAAATATTTGTAACTATCTCTGAGCACTAGCCGCTGTAATATTACAAACTAGGGAATGTTTATGACCATTTTTATAAGTCTTTATATTTTATGCTGAAATAAAGTTATATATAAAAACTCTATTAATTTTTTTTTCGTAGTGATGGCTTCGAAGTTATGATACTGAAAAGTGTTAAGTTGTTGTAAACTATTTATATTACCCGGGCATCCAGAGCTATAAACAACTGAAACTTAAACAGATGGAAAATCTGAGATGAAAGGCCCTTTTCCGATAATGATAGCAGTGCATTTTATCTTTATAGTCTCATATGAAAGGTGTCATTTTTCAGTATTAATATTTATATTTCAATAATCAATTTCCAAACTTGAAGGGGAAGTAATAAGTATGGACATCAGCATCTTGTAGCTCAAAAGTTTCGACTCTAGATAGTTTTCACCCCCACACACACTCCGTTTTTTTTTTCTATTTTTTTATATTATCATCAGTAAGGTTGCAAACCTATGTAGATTATTACTGCTAAAGGCTACATAGTCATGAAAATTTCCTAGAGACCAAACATGGAAGCCAGACGAATCTGACACGAGGGACAGAACTGATCTATATGCTAAAAAAAACATTCACAAAAAATATTTATATCCATTAACAGTGAAATTACAACCCACAACATGCTGAGTAGAGAGCGAAGGCACTATTCATTCGACCAGCAAGCATAGCGTAATTTAATTAAGTAATGCATTAACATGAAGTATTAATTCTTAATCCTTAACTCTTTACACAGATGAGATGGAAGAAGTATTAATACTTTTCCCAAGTTTAGAGAGGGAAAAAACCTGCTATTTCGATGTACAATTTATCTAACCGTGCCGAAATAAAATGTCTGACACATTTCTCCTCACCATACCATTAAGACAATAAAGCTATATCACTGTATCCTAAATAATGACTGAGGAGACCATAAATATTGTTCTTTTTTTTGGAAAGATGGAAATAACAGCTGAGAGTCCAGGAGTTAAAACTGTTTCACCCTCAATAACTGGATAACTCATATTCAACTGAAAAGCCTTTATAACAACTGCTTACATCTCAAACGGGATTCGAACTAAGGGCTTTTCAAATAAACGAAACCGTCTTTATCGGTTGTACTAATGCCAATCTGAGCCAAAGTTCTCTAACAGCGATGGTGATCTAAATACATATGCTTCACAGCTATTATAAGATTTAGAATTAGCTTAGTTTGGCATTATCAGAGTCGGTAATGAATGCATTTATGCCAATCCAATCTTCGACAACCGAAACTACTGTTTTCATATTCATGACAGGGAGAACATTTCTGAAGACCAAGCTAATAAGTTTCAAGATTTAGCTTCTTCATTTAGGGAAGAAGCCAACCAAAGAGCGAATAAAGAAAAAGACAAATTGAGGTGTGGGGCCTGGTGGCACTCCAAGTACAAAGTTTCTCTAAAGATATGCAATAGATAGGGGTAAATTTGAGAATTCACGTTTCCCAGTTATATGATAAATATAGCTTATTCTCTGAAAGCCTTGTGGATTCCAATTCACACTCTGTAGAATGGAGAGTGGAGACACTATCAGGGCCGGCGGAAGCGAGCATGCGGGCGCCGCTACGATGGGGGCGCCGCCGCCAGGGAACGGTTCATAAGTTAATTTTTAAGAAACAAAATTTTTATCATAAAAACAAAAAAATGAGGCCGTATACACTGAATAAAAATTTTAAAAAAATGTATATTGCCGCCTCTTTGATCAGCCGGCTGTTTACAATTTTGCAGCTAGAGTAGGCTAAATGCTTGCCTGCAGAATGTTGTGTCTACTGCAGTTTATCTAAAGTGAAACGGTGCACAGTTTTTATGCGCAGAAACGAATTTTCGTACAAAACATTTGTTGCTAGCTAACCAGTCATATGGTACGCATCTCAGTAGGCTACTGACAGTAGCGCAGTACGGACTATTATGTCGTCTCTGTGTCGTGTTGTGTAATAATTTCTTGTGGGTATAAAATAGAAATGGAATCAAAAATTAAAAAAAAAGTTATCCGGTGCACAAAATCATATGCGTCACGCTGCGAAAGAAGCAGATATTAAGAAACAAACTGGCACTCTTAATAAATTTGTTAAAATATTAAAATATTCTGATGCAGATTGTAACCAACTCGATACATCAGAAATCAGAGTTGAAGAACCGTGCACATCATCCAGTTTGCATGAAGGTACTATTGCAACTATTGAACAAGATAATTGAACATGATTTAAGTGAAAAATAGTTAGGATTTAGTCAACTACAACAAAATTTAGTTGTAGTTGACCACGAAACTAACACATTGTTAGTCTCTGTGAATTTTGAAGATCCAGGTGAACGGGGAAATATTGATGAAAAATTACGAGTTGTTTTAATTGAAATGGGTCCTGTTCAAAATAAAAATATAATATATCCCAGAGATACATATGGTCGTAAATTTGGAGACACGTATTGTAATGGAAAAATGGAAAACGGGAGCTCGTGCCAAGAACATGGCGCATTTATTCCGAAACTTTAAATTCTGTTTTTTGCTTTTGTTGCAAACTTGTCGCACCTACTGAATCAACGATATCACCACTGAGTCTTGTAGAAGGTTATAACGATTAGAGAAATGTAAGTACAACTTTACATAGACATGAGACTAGTTTAACTCACATGAAAAATTTCTTAAAATGGAAGGAACTTGATAAAAATTAAAAAAAAAAAAACTACTATTGATTTCCAGACTCAAAGCATGTATGAAATGGAAAAGAAACATTGGACGAGTGTTTTAGAACGCTTGATTGAAATTATAAAATTCCTTGGTAGCTGAAATTTAGATTTTCGCGGATCATCTGATAAATTATATGAAAGAAATTACGGCAATTTTTTAAAATTAGTCGAACTGTTTGGGAAGTTTGATCCCATTATGGAAAATCATGTTGAAAGGGTCTTACAACGAAACAATAGGGTACACTATTTGAGTAAAGACAGTCAAAATGAAATATTGGAAACTTTAAGTAACGCAATCAGGGATACAATTTTAGTATCAATTCGAAAATCTAAATATTATTCCATAATTTTAGACTGCACACCTGATGCAAGTAAAACAGAACAAATGACCATTATTATTCGCTTTGTTTCCTGTGACAATGGAATTGTCAAAATCAGGGAAAACGTTTTAGGTTTTGCAGATATATCAGATTCCACAGGACGTGGTTTATGTGCAACAATGATGGAACAACTGGAAAAATGGAACATTCCTATTGAAGACATGCGAGGTCAAGGGTATGACAATGGGGCAAACATGGGCTCCAAAATTTGCTTTTGAACAAAAATCCTGTAGCTTTTTACGTGCCATGTGCTACTCATACGCTAAATTTAATCATTAGCGATGCAGCCAAAGCGAATGCAGATGGAATTAGTTTCTTTGCAATTATTCAAGAAATATACAATTCTTTTCATTCTCAGAAACGCGATGGGAAAGTAAAATTAATGCAATCCGCCCTCTACGATATCAGTTAGGAGAAATTTATGATGCACTTTTTGAAATTTTAATTAATGAAAATTTTAATAAAGAAACTCAGCATGAAGCACAAACATTACGTGCTAAAATAAAGGACTACAAATTTATTTGCTCTCTTATAACTTAGTTTGATTTACTTAACAGAATAAACCCTGTGAGTAAAATGCTTCAAGACAAAAATATGAACATTACACTTGCTTTAGAATCTATAGAAAACTTAAAAATATTCTTACAAGAGTATCGATCAGATACAAATTTTAAAGAAGTTCTAAAAACGGCAAAATAACTGAGTGAAGAGGTGAATGGAGAACAAGAATTTAAAACTGGTACGGAAGTTCGACGATGAAAGAAGACACGACAATTTGACTACGAGCATCAATAATCAATTTCCAAACTTGTGACGATTTAGATTCTCTTGAAGGAATGCGATAATAAAAACGTAAATGCAATAGAACTATATGACGAGTTATGTGCTTTTCGGGATATTTTTCGGATCGATAATTTAAATATTCAAAAACCCTTTCGATATTCTTAATTTTATTGTATCCAATAATTTATCTTTCCCTAACTTTTCAATTGCTTTAAGAATACTAATAACTTTAACTGTTGTTAGTGTAGCGAGCGGTGAACGTTCCTTTTCCAAGTTGAAATTGATTAAAACCTACTTAAGAACAAGTATGTTACAAAAAAGGCTTATTAGTTTGGCGTTAATAGCTATTGAAAATGATATATGTGCGGAATTAGACGTTAAGACCATTATTTCTAATTTTGTGAATATGAAATGAAAAACATTTCATTTTTAGGAACAAGTCGAAGTTGCAAGGACTCATAGCCAGTGAATACGGAGGATGTTCCAATACTCCTCACTGCCACCTGTCCAACATCTTTATCACCAATTGCAACACATGACACTGTGTATTGTCGTGCAACAAACACGTGGAGAACCCATAAAAAATGTGGTTGCTTTCTCTTTAAGGTCCTACACAAATGATGCTCCAATATCTTCGATAGTACTGTGCGTACTATCCAAGATATTGGATAGTATGCACAGTACTATCCAATATAGTACTGTGCAATATACTACTATCCAATATAGTACGCACAGTACTTCGATAGTACATTCTTCATCATGCTTTGCCCTTAGGGCAAAGCATGATGAAGAATGACATCTTGAACGTCGTAAACGACTTTCAGCATCACTAACTTTGCTGGGTTCCTGGCGAAGTTTTTTCGGACGGGGTGATCCTGAATGGCGCCATTCGTTGGACTATCTCTTTAGTTTAGGCTCATAAGCCCCTTTCCCAAATTCCATCAATGGCTACGATACGATTCAGGAATTTATCCGTTCATTTACGTATCGTTCTAGATAGAAATCAGCAACCGCGTACCTGTGCCATTTTTGCATCTGTCAAGTCAAGGTTTTACATCTCACTTGACTGAGAGATGTGGAACCCAACGGATTAAAATTTTATACATACGAGCCTCTCTTTTAGGATGTGTCAAATACTTTAGTGGTTTATCCCAGTTTCCTGGGCCAACTGGTGTACAGCCCAGCACCGATCAACCGCGAGGAGTCCCCTAAAAAGTTCAACGTGTTCATCTGAAATGGTGGGTAGTGCTGCACGGTGATTATCATCCCCGTGATCTCTCCCTGTGCAAAATTCACTGACTCATCTGCGACAGTCCGGTATGGTAGGGCACTATCTCCACAGGCTTCCCTAAGGCCATGATAATAGTCGCTCGCAGTTTTACCTCGTGCAACCCGGACCTTAATTCTAATCTTGTGAACATACCTCAGAGCGTTGCACAGTGAGACGTTGACTTTAACTACTTCTCTACAAAATAACACTATCTGTCGAGAGTAATATTTGAGTTACCAACTCTCCTGACAGTGTTGCCACTACCTTATTTACAATCTTCGTGGTATTTTGCCGATCTAATCAGAAGTCGAATAGATTGTGATTGTATGAATACTGGATTAGGAAATTTTAGTAATTATTGCTTCGAATGAATATTGCTATTTTCTAATTTATTTCTAATTAATAATCTAATTTTTAATTTTTAATCTAATTAATAATAAATATGCGGAATAACACATTAGGTATAGAAATTTTTAAAAGATTATTATCAGATAATTACCATATAATTATTTTCTTCTTTATAATTTTCATCTCTAGATCAATTTTTGTGGGTTTAAGTATGTATTCGCTTCTTCCACTTCTGTTCCTTTTTCCAATCGTGATTACATTCTACACACTAAAAACCATGAATACAAATACACAGCACGTCCGTGTTCAGTAGTAAGAGTGGAAGGGACAAAATAGTTCCTTTGCATTAAGGAGGATCAAATACCGGTAGAAAATTATGAATCAATCACTATCTCGGAAGTGGTGGCAAAACTATTGAAAACGTCGATAGATAGAGAGCTGAAGTTCAGATGGTACATTGCTAAAGTGTCCAAAGTAGCTCATAAGATTACTTAATTATTGAAGAACACGTTGACATGCAGAGATAAAGAAGTTATCATTCCTCTTTATAACGCCTTGATACATCCATATCTGGATTTTTATGCTCAGGTTTGGTCGCCTGGATTTCTTGGAGGATGAGGAAGTGGTGGAGAAGATTCAAAAGGTAAGTGACCAACTTGGTGAGTAGACTATGGAATGCTCCCAATGATGAGAGACTAAGGGTTTGTGGGTTGCAAAAATTGGTTGATAGGCGGAAAAGAGGAGTTATGACAGAAACGTTAAGTTACTAAAAGGGTTTTATAGGATTAACGCACGGGAAATATTTCAGCAATTGTCTAGAGGTGGAAGAACAAGAGGTCATAATCAAAATTGAGTAATAGTAGTTAAGGGTGTGAGGACTACATTTTAGATGGAGAGTAGTGAAAGAGTGGAAGGCGTTGCCAGATTCAGTTGTGAGGGCTTCTTATATCAACAAGTTCAAGGAAAGGTATGATATATATTATGTGGATAGTTTGGGTCTCCCAAAAATGAGTCTTCGGACTACATGGAGGCGACCATATAATAATAATAATTATTATTATGTTACTTATTTACTTGTTTTAAAAGTGCCAGCATAACAATAACAATAATCTGGCCACATGATACAGGATATAACGTCACAAAAGCAAGGAAGTGATAAATTAACAGTTGTAGGACGGATACAGAATTTATTGGTTAAGGAAGGAAATCTCCTTGAAAAGTGAGAATCCCTGTTAAATGATATAAGAAGTATAATATAAGAAATAAATCAAAATTGTATTTTAATACTTTTTTTTAAAATCCCACTTAATAAAACTTTGAAACTTTAATTTTAATTTCTGAAAATTGAGATTGAGAGCTGGCCTCTACCTACGTTATCAGAGTTCGGTTCAATTTCAGCAACAATTTTAGCTCTACTGGAGACAAGAGTACAGAAAACAACTGTCCCAGCTCGTTTTTCCTAAATCCATATGACTATTCTACGATTAATTTTCCTGGGATGCAGAGTCAAAAAAAAAAAAAAAAAAAAAGAGTTTCCGAGAGAAAGAGGGAGAGAACTAATTTCCTTCGCCAGAGATCGACTAATTCGGGATCTCTGCTAAAAGGAGAGAGAGAGAGCAGAAGTACAGTCACTCGCGGTTGTTTACTGCGGTGGCGGTAAGTATACACAACCTAAGGTTGACTGCTATTGTTTTGTGAGAGTTTTATGGTTGATTTATTCCGAGTTGCAGAGTTAAACACCAGCTTCTGGAGGAAAATGCTACTTACCTACAAATGATCGGCTAACTTGGAGAACGACTGCAAAAAAGGCATAGAAAAAGTTCATCTGGGCGAGACAAATTCCAACTGTATCTTTTGGCTAATTACCACTATGAAAGGCACCATACGGCTACATAGTGGTCCATCCTACATCATTTGAAATCAATCAATAAAGCAAAATAACAGAAGTCGTAGCATATCCCTTTCAGAAAAAAAAAAAAAATCACCATTCATATGCAGTAAATAAAAGCAGAAAATATGCTTTTTAGTATTGTGTAAAAAGGAAAACATGAGCACGAGTGTGATTTTTAAAGTGAGAATGTTTTTTCTTAAAAATTCATAAAATCTAATGTCAGTTTCAATACTCATCAATTGTCCTTTCCTGAAAAATCCTTACAAATAAATGATGACGAAAGAAAGCAGATACACTTTTAAAATAAAGTATTACGTATATACATTAATCATTCAACTCAAAATTGCTGAAACTTGTCAATAGCCTGTCTCTTATCCAAACCGCTATTTCTTATCTATACCTAGTCGGACTAATTTAAATAGCAAGCTGCGCGATAACCCTAAATATTCTTGCAAACTCAACGTTAACACGGTAGACGCATCTCCTCTGAAAATGTAGCTGTCACCTTATTGTGAAATGTAAATAATTTACTAAAACATAACCCCTCTCCTTGATACAAACTTCTACAGTGAATCAATCCGATCCTTATCCTATCAAATCCGGAACTACCCACGCATGTAGTGTATACCGGTGAGTAACGAAACTGCGACGGCTCGTCACACGACTGGCATAAGTATTCATCGAGTACTTTGGACACACCTCACTTTCAATATAAGCCCTCTTGTGTGACTTTGCAGTACATTGTAGATTTGCTACTGAAACTAGTTATTAATTATGTGTATATCTTTAGCAACATTTTCTGGTGAAGTAGCATACAAAGCAGCTTCTGTGGAACCTGCTCCCAATGACTTCTACTATAAAAACCTCCCCCCTTTTCACACGGAGAAGAGGAGGGGAGTACTATACTGTATATGAGGTGGACTGAAAAGTTCTGATAAACACCTAGAACGAAAAGGACCGGTTTGTGCAACTAAGGAAAAACTTTTTCTCAGAGGATTGCAAATGATGTAGCAGCGTTGTAACAAGTGTGTAACACATCGTGGGGAATATGTAGAATAATATGTTAACATAGTTCTTCTACCTCAAAGTTCTACTACAATTTTTTCATGGTGATTATCACAACTTTTCAGCACACCCTCGTAGAGTTGACGGCAGCACTGCGAGCTTGAAGAGCAAATATCACGACATGTTTATTATTTCTCCTTCGGATGGAAAGCCCTATGTTCAAATCTCATGTAAGACATGCAACTATCGTCTCAGAGACAAAATCAACAGTTATAGTCCAAGTTTAAGGAAATATAATCATAACGCGAGTTATATCAACTTGCGAATCAAGTGCAACACCTCAAACACTGGAAATTGATGGCTTCCATTCACTATGACAAATTATCCTTCAGGAATCAAGTTAAAGGGTGTTAAAGATTTACCTCTGCATAGTCTTTTTTTCTCAAATTTTTATACTAATCAATATTAACACCAAAAAGTATCATCGTCGATTCTTCCTAACGTACACTCGTGTACGTTGGGAGTGTTCATGTCATCATCCCAAATTTTACATTACATGTTTGTATTTCTTAATTATGTACGCTCCGCCCCTCTTCTGCATAATTTTTAAATTGAATAAATAATGAAGTGCTATCCATGTGACTTCCATAACCTTGGATCAATTGAAGGAAGAGCTTTACAGATTCGGTTATAGTCACGAACTAGATGCTGTTGTTTTGGTTTACAATTACGGCCGAAGCAACTAAGGCTGGGAGAAGAATTTTCTGTCTGTAAATTGTGTGTGATCTTTAGGCCAGTGTGCTGTTTTCTTTTCCTTTAAAACTACACTTTCCGGGAAAAAAAAAAAAAAAAAAAAAACTTCCACGTCCTTTATGATACTGGCTAACTCACATTCAGATAGCTGCCAACTAGAGAATTTTTTAGGCCTTTTTTATCCGGTTTCGAGTTAGTCACTCTTCGGCGCAGGAAAATGATTTATTCCTTCCAGAAAGGCTGTTTTTAACAAGCAACAAAAAAAACCACAATAAATCTCACAGCATTACGCACATTAAAACGTGTTAGAATTATAAATACGAGATGATGGCAGCTGCTTAGCGATGATCTCATCACACTTAAGTATTATCTTACTAAGTATATTATTTCCACCTTGCTCAGTGGTCTATCACAGCCAAGTAACTTGGCTTCCTGAAATGTTCTGATAGGGCGGTTAATTTTATCTACCCAGGGTATTATTGCTGTCAATTATGTTTCTGACCGGCTTGCAGAGGACCAAAAAACTCGAGTTTCGAAAAGGAAAAACCTGCCATACCCGTATGACACCCAATAGCTCACCGACAACTGAAAAGACCTGATGAAGGTTTTTCGCGTCCTGGACGTTTTTTTTTTTTTTTTTTTTTTCATCCAAAGAGCATCAGTGAAACCGACTGAGCTACGGAGGCTCTTCTGAATCTATGAAATGAAATGAACTTCCCAACTGATTATAAGAAGAATGGAGGCTGGCTAGCTAATGATTTCCAAAAGTTAGTTCAAAAGAGTTCCACTTACTCCCTATGAAGAATGAAATGATGTTCAAAGATAAAAAAAATACAATATAATATAATAATATTATAACCAATATAATATAATAATATTATAACCAATATAATATAATATAATATAATAATAGACCGCGCGGTTAGCCTAGTGGCTTTGCGCCTCGCAACCATATGCCTGGGGAAGGAGTGTCCCAGTTTCGATTCCCGTTGTAGACGTGAGGAATTTGAGGATCTTCCTCAGGCATAGCCAAGTTAGCCGGTCTTGGGCGCGGTCAGTAGGGTTTTTTCCGCCAGTTTATCTGGCGTTTTTCATCTCTTTTAACCGGCCCCGTGAACATACACCTCTACAGTCAAAAATATATCCCCCCCCCCCAGCGGCAGACCAGGCGACGGGTCGGTTGGGAGTAGTACTAAAAAGAAGTCGCATCTAAAGTAACACGCGGACCCTGCATAGGAAGCGGGAATAACGCGTAGAAGAAGATAACCAATATAATATAATAATATTATAACCAATATAATATATATATATATAATTATTAGAAGTAAGACATCTTGCCCATCGTGTAAGATGTCTTGCTTCCACAGAAGAAGACCTTCAAACATAACTTCCTGAAAAACACCTTCTTAAATAATAGATATTCATCTCGTAACATCTGTAAACGTTTGAGAACACGCCAACAACCTCAACAAGAAGATGAATCCAACCTTACCCAAAAGTATCTAGGATTATGAAGATATTCAACATAAAGACCGACTATGCAACTCTGCCAAAACTTCGTTCTTTTCTGAGTCGACCAAAACACAACCAACTGCATTTTCCTGGTGTTATAAAGTTATGTGCGACTGTGGTCGACCTTTTTTTGGCGAGACAGATAAATCTATTTCACCTGAGGAACATAGACGTGACATCTCCTACAGTAGAACACGAGCGAGCGCCTTTTCCAGTCATGTTCTTTTCTCCGCCAGTTCTAACCTCGAAGAACGTCAACACCAAGTTGATTGGGACTGCACAACCAATTTATATATATGCAAGGATGAATTTGAAAGACGAATTATAGAATCCAAAGAAACAGTTCTGGACCCTTTACACATGAACAACAATCTGAGCTACAATTTGCCCCTGATTCCCATAGCGCAGTAATCCAGTACTGGCGCTCTAAAATTAGCTGTCACACACATTCAACTCATGCTAACAATAGCACGTGGTCACCTATTGAAATATGACTGTTACTATTCTTCTTCTTTTTATTAAGCTGGAAAATCCATGTTTTTTACCTTGTTAGTTTTTATAAGTTTTGTGTTATTTCTTACTCACCTGAAGAAGTCGGGACACATAAAACTAGTTGTGATTTATTAAAATTTGTGTTATACTTTCTCCGGTTCTAGTCAGTTAAATATTAATTTTATACATGTATACATCCCGAGTCAATCCTAATAACAATATATATATATATATATATATCAGAACTTTTTCAGCTTCCCTTCCCGTATATACACTACAATAATAAAAGTATTTGGACACCTTACTTGCCATGCAACTCTCGGATCTTACAATATGCAAATATTCAGGGAGTGTCTGTGCAAGTCTGCTAATAAAAAGGTGGGATGTACAGCATGTTTTGCACTATACTCGATATCAAAATGCCACGTGCAGCCAAAATTGCAGACTTCCAACGTGGGATGGTAGTTGGGTGTTACATCAGTGGTTTTTCTGTCTGTAATAACATTGCAACTCGTTTCAGTATACTAAAATCCCCTGTTGTTTATGTCATTCGTAGATGGAAAGTTGATAGTGCTACCACAGCAGAAAAATACCCTGGGAGGCCACCGACACTCACTGACCGAGATCGACGAGCTCTATCTCGGAATGTTCGAGCATCCCGCACATCACCAGCGCGGACCTCCAGTCAACATGGAAAATGCAGCAGGGACAACTGTCAGCGGTAGGATGCCCGCAGAGAGTAGCATGCCTTAGGTTACCACAGCAGAGCTGCTGCGAATAAGCCACACATAACCCCCACACCACCACCACCACTAGACGACAAACGACGTTTGGACTGGTATCTTTTACACCGTTCCTGGACCATAGATGACTGGAAAAGGAGTGTGGAGCGACGACGAATCGCGCTTCCAAATGTTTCACTGATGGTCGTGTTTGGATCTGGAGATTATCCAGGAACGGTTCCAGCAAGACTGCATCATTCCTACTGTCAGGTTTGGTGGAGGCTGGGTAATGATATGGGAATGTTTCAGTTGTATGGGGCTTGGTCCATTGGTAGACGTGCCAAAACCACAACGACTACCTGAACATCCTGGGCAACTTCATGCTTTCGATGCAGTGGAAGTACTTCGACAGTGATCCTTGCATGTTTCAGCACGACAGAGCTCCATGACATATTGCACTGCATGTCCGAGACTGGTTTCCACAAAACAACGTTGAAGTGTTTAACCCCCCCCCCCCATCAAATATCTTTGGGACGAATTAGAAGAATATTCCTGTTGCGACGTATAAGAAATTAGTTAAAAACATTTCCCAAAGGGTCGATGCTGTCATTCAGGCCAAAAGGTAGTCCCATTTGATACTAGAAATGTAATTAAAATACTTTTTTTTTCCTTTTACCACAACTAGGTGTCAGCATAGTGTATATAAGAGCGAGAGAGAGAGAGAGAATTTAGCTGCTATTCATAACTGGTGGCCATAACTTTCGGGACTTCATACCTGTCCTACAGTTAAATTGTAGGACAGGTATGAAGGTGTTAATTTTTTTTTTTTTCTACATTCGAATAGATATGTAATTATCGTCAACTAACTGGCATTTGTTTATATCAAATTCTTTTGATATCTCATCAAAATAATTTGAAAGATATCAGGAACTGAATCTGAATTTGGTTCAAATTGCAGTCGAAGCAACTAAAGATATTAGACCAAGGTGTGTGTGTCGAGATGAAACCTAGAGTTTACCTCCAAATGAGACCAGCTTACCTTCAGCCGAAAAACCGTGATTAAAGGTGCTGATTAAGACGAGAGTCTTAGAGGATTCGAATCTGTCTTTCTAAGCAAAGGGCATCGTAATGAAAGTTCCTGAAATTGCTCTCCAATCCTCAAAGATTATATTTCAGAATTAGAGGTCATAATATATGATAATCTTACAAATTCGATTTTAGTCAAAGTTTTTTAAGCTTGATACCTAGTTAGCCGATCTTTAATGGACCGTATGCTAACCAATTTCCAGAACAGGCTAGAAAGTGCTCCCTATTCATATGAAGAAATAAAGGAGTAGAGGATCTATTTTATATAGGTATTAAAACATTTTGCATTAAAATGTCTAAAATTTAACATAACATATTAAAACAATATATAGGTGCTAAATAATGTTCAGCACGTGTTAGCGAGATTTAAATTATGTCCTGATTTAGTGCTTTTGCTTCCAAAAATTTGAGAACCGCTCTATACAGCAGTCCCCAGCTTGATATGGGGACTGCTGTATAGAGCAGTTCCCTATACAGTTCTTGATAAAAGATATGGAAAATCAATATAAATTTCTTCAGGAATATCTTACCAGAAGGATAGGTAAAAATATCTGAAAATGGGAAGCTTCGCGTTTTTTTATTTTTTTTTTATTTCATATAATATAACGCCTATGTTAATATTTAAGCATGTCAAACAGGATAACAGTAATCCAGGGAGGACTGAAATGGGTCAAAACAGAATAGGTTTAATGGAGATCTGACCCCCCCCCTCCACCGTAAAGACCTCATATCTATTTTATGAATACTTAATATTAACACGACAAACGATAATGTATGATAATTTGTCGTTTTGGAGTTTCATAATGAAAGGAGATCGATGCAACATAATAATGGTGCATTTACGTACACTATTTGCCATGTTTAAAGTTAACTTAATATCAGTTTCGAAAACATTATTAAAAAAACTAGTGGGAAAAAAATATATTTCGCCCTTAGGTTAAAGCAACTTAACGTCCACTCTGAACATAATTCATAAAATGAGTAATGTCACTCAAGTTCACCTTTGTAAAATTAATAATATTTATTTAAGATTTATAAAAGTTAAACTACTTACGCGATTCTGGTTTTCTAATAAAGTATGTTGCGTCATTTCGTCTTCTTTCATTCCATTTACCATATTTCCTGAAAGGTAGTTGGGGCTTGTAGAAATCACTTCATCGTGCAATTTGTTCATATTGGCCACTTCCATTTATAAACTGTGCTAAATTTCCCACATTGTGCAACTGATAGCCTGAAGTTTAATTCAAGTCCAAGAACAAGTCGCACAACACTTTTATATATAACAGTACAAAATTGACAACACAACTGCGTTCGAGATGATCCGCCAACAAACACCGCACTATACGTTTGTTTTGTACGCTTTCTTATATGAGGGGTTCCCAGCAGGGCATGGTTTAGACGCGTCTGCTTAATGTTTACAGATACAAGCTTTACGCTACTGGTCGAGTGACCTGCAAGGGAACTCTTACGAGTCGCATTTACGGCGCTATATTCGTAGTAATAATTCCTGGTGTCGCAAACGCTGAGCACAGGGAAGCCAACTACTATCTGCTAAAAGGAAAGAGGGAAAACGTAGTTTCCAGTATTGCAAAACAACGGTTTCTTATATAACCCAAAAAACTGTACACACTTGTTATAGTTGTATTAACATATTTTCATGTTTTTATATTTAAAAAAATGTTGATAAAAATTATATTTCAAAAACTTTTCTAACACTTATGAAACCTGAATTAGGTTTGTTATAGCGTATTAGAAAAGCATAATCAATAATCTATGATGCCTATTTCTGATCTGTTACCTATAAAGGTTGGTCGATTGGTAAAAAAGTTAAGCAAGTTTGAGCGCGGTTAGTAGTTGGAAGGGTTTCAATCGTTCGATGCTGTTGACACACTTTCCCTCGATAAGTCGTTGGACTCCCTGGAGGGTCACATAATAATATTTTGAAAAGTTATCTACAGATTGGATGGTTTCAATTAAAATGGTGTAATTGAGATATTCATTATTTACACAGACATTGATATGTTTTCTAAAACACGGAATAAAGCGTTTAAAGTCCCTGATATTTCCTCCATTTTTTTTTTTTTTTTTTTTTTTTTTTTTTTTTTTTTGAAGCACTAGATGAAACTTCACCCTGAAAGCTGTAATTAAAAAAATCTACAGGCATATCAGGAGCATAGCGTACGAATTTACTACCTGTCACGAATGGCTGCCTAGAGAGCTTTCAGCACAACCTTTTCAATTACGTAGTAGAAGTTTGTTCTAGATAATGTATGATAATCAGCTATCATCCTTTAAATAATAATTTATTTATTTAATACTATTATTATATATTAATTAATATTATTCTTGAATCAAAGAATTCTCCAGAGAGAAATTTTATGCAAGAATTTTATGATATATAGTGACATGAATATCAGTGAAAACTAATGGAGGGACCTTGCCTTAAAAACTGAGCTTTCCTTACCTAATATTTAAAATGAATTGGAAGGCCAGTTTTCTTTTTGACCCATGATTAATCTCTGAGTGTAACTGGGTGTAGTAATAAGATTTATGCCATACTGATTTTCAACTTATAGGAGATATGGGTAAGGATATACTTGTTCTGTAAGTTTTTTTAAATGTGAGTAAATTACTAAAATAAGACTTTCCCTTAAGAAAGGCAGGATGTGCCCAGTAAGGTATTATAACCTGGCATAATACTCTAGTAACTTAGCTATAATTGCCCCTTCCATTCTTGCACCATCCTTATGCAAAAATAAAAATCATTCAATACATAATGATAAAGCAAGGGACCCAGATATGATAATGAGCAGGGAGTGAAGTTCAGGGCACAATGAGTTTAGGTGAAATATATATATATAGTAATTATCTACCACTGAAAGATAATCACAAACATCCTTACCAATGGCAGGATTACTATGATGCTAAGAAAGACACTAAAGAATATCAATAAAGAAAGCTTTCATACAAATCACTTTTATACTCAGGCAAACCAAATCTGTTATGAACAGATTTGGTTTGCCTGAGTTTCTGCACATAAGATGAAAAATGCAGAGAGATTACCAAGAAAATATTAGTACCGTGAGGAGCATTAACTATGCTATGCTCACATGAAAGGATGGCATATAATACCCCTCCCTCCCTCCTTCACTTAAGAATGTCACATATTTTTCTGCACACGAAATCCAAATACTAAAATGACAAATTATCACTGTTATTCTGTCAAAGTACAGCACTGTATTGAATCTTTTTTGCTACTGTGTTACTGCTGTGAAGATAGATTTAATGGCTGCAGTTTTCCAAATTTCACAAATAAGCAGAAAAGTAGAGATAACATAGAGACATATACATTAGTGAAGGATTTTTATAAAAAAAGAGAATTTTCAATATATGGCAGAAGGGAAAAAATTATCCCTGAAAGAGAAGTTAGTCCTGTAACCCCATAGAGTTACCTAAATAATGTCACACTCATCCTAAATTTATGAAATCAATCCTCACAATGAGATTGTTTCTTAAGAAAAAATTCATAACTGAACATTGAATGCTTGTTATGTCTTATGTAATTTCTTCTGATTAGTGCACAAGATTAAAACAATGTCTATTATAACTCATTTTGTTTAATTAAGATGGTGTTTACACATCAAAACAAGAAGTAAAATACTTCCAAAAGATAATGAGCAAATACTACTATAAAGTGAGAGCGAGTGGAATTTTGTACATCACTAATTCTGGTTACTGTTTTATCTATGCAAAATTTGCTTACACATGAAATGTTTTTTTGTTCATTCTACAAATGGTATGCTTTGTAAATTGAATTAAAACTACTTAGAAGATGGAGAGATGATATGATTGAGACTTTTAAATTGTTGAGAGGTAGTTACAGGATTGACACTGGTGAGTTCTTTCACTTAGTGGAATAGGAGGAAGGAGCAATGACAAGGGGCCATCCCTGGAAGTTGCAAAAGGATGCTGTGAGCAAGAGGGTAAGGAGTGGTTTCTTTACATGGAGGGTGGTTGAACCGTGGAATGTATTGCCTGATAGAGTGGTGAGAGCAAGAATGGTCAAGGAGTGGTATGATAGACTTTGTGTTTCCTAGGAAGGACCTCCCACGATGAGTCTTTTGACTCCATCAAGGCCTGAATAATAATAATAATTATTAAAAATATGTTTCATTTTAGTGAAAATTCCTAAATATGGACTTTGGGTATAGAAGAATATATGTAATAAATGTTACTCTAAAACATGGTTTAAATTTTTAATATTAAACAGTTTGGTAAGCAGTCTAATTTTTAAATTTACTCTGTTTTGATTCACTAACCTTTTTTTAAGATAACAGCTAATGCACATTCAATGGTTTAAATATGTATATATATATATATATATATATATATATATATATATATATATATATATATATATATATATAAACGGAATGGAGGCACAGTTTTGCTGTCTGCTTCAGAGGAATATCTTGTCACAAACCTTTTTTTTTAACCACCCGCAAAAATTTATAGATCTGTAGCACATCAGTATCATGAGTAGATAGAGGATATTTTGTTTGTTTCTACTTTTATTAATTTTATATACTTTTTTCGTGCTTTTTAACTTATTTTTTACTCTGCTTTAGAGACCAAATGTGGAACTTTTTTCAAGCCACTTTAGGCCAATAACTGCAGTGATGATCTCACATTAAATGGTGTGAGACCATTACCTGGTGGTCTCACATCATTTCACATTGCCTCTGTCATACCTAAAGACAATCGCAAACATCCATGTCCATGGCAGAATTCAAACCCACAGGCTAGTTATAGAGCAGATATGCTGACCACTTGGCCAACTAGGCCAGCCACTGTACACCCACAGATGCAAGACCCTTCGACAGGAATTGATTCTCCAGAAGAAGCAGAATCAATTCCGATAATAGGGTAATCAATGTGTTTTGTGGGATGAGTGTTTATTATTACATGTCAGAAAATTAACTTTTCTTTTATAAACATTGTAGTTTTTATAAAGTGGTAACTAATTTGCTTGTATAACAGTTGGAAAATTTTATGTATAAAGCAAGTGATTTCGCATGTTGGTGAACAATTCGTACATCCTTTATTTCTTTCTACCCTTCAGCATGAATTGACCCTTCTTGGCATGTTGCCAAACTAGGGTCTCGGATATGTGGTCAGAGTAATTATATTAGCTCTGCTTATTGTATTGTATATTACATACATACATCTTCAAGGCCCACCTTTCCTAATTGGGTTGTGGGGGGCAACAGCTGCAAGAGAAACTTCCAATGGTCATGATCCTCTGCCACCAAGCTCAGGTGTTCTGGTGGGATTCCCAAACGTGTCCACCCAAGGTTTTGGATATAATCTATCCAGTGAGTCCTTGGCCTTCCATGTGGCCTCCCACCCTCTGGCCTGGCAAAGAGGGCCTGCTGAGGGTCTCTCTTGTGGCATTCTGACCAGGTGCCCGTACCAACGTAACTGGGATCTCTCAACACGGAGAAGCAGCGGTTGAGTATTGAGGGTTTCCCGAATTGCAGAGCTTCTGACTCTGTCAAGTCTTGTCAGCCCCACAACCCCTCGAAGGAACCTCATTTCAGCTGCTTGGATTCGTGTCTGCATTCTTTCGGTCATTACCCAACTCTCATGACCATTGGTGAGGATAGGGATATAGACTGTATTGAAGACAGCCAGCTTTGCCTTCTGGCTTAACTCCCACTTCAATACTACTGAACGGCCAAGCTCCTGCAATATTGAGCTTGCTAAGCCAATTCGAGTATCTAGCTCTACATCCCATTTTCCATCATTCGTGAATATGGACCCAAGGTATTTAAACTTCTCCACCTGCCTCATTGGGACTCCACTTACATGTAGAGTGCACTGGGATGGTTGTCTTGAGACCACAAATGTTTAGTTTTGGCCACACTGATCTTCATTCCGATGTCTGCACAAACAGCTACAAACCTATCCAGGGTCTGCTGGAGGTCATCTGTGGAAGAGCTAAGCAGAACTAGGTCATCTGCAAAAAGCAGACGTCCAATGCTACATCTTCCAATTCTGACACACTCACTGCCTCGGCTGTGCCTATCAATCCAGTCCATAAATATTATGAAAAGGAGGGGTGACAGAACACACCCTTGGCAGAGGCCAACGAAGAGTGTGAAAGGTTCAGACTTTGTGCTGTTTACCCTGACACAAAACTCTGCGCATTCATACAGGGACTTGATGGCAGCTAATAGTTGGCCATCCACTCCATACTCCTGTACTACTTGCCAAAGCTTATCCTGAGGAACCAGGTCATATGCCTTCTCCAAGTCCACAAAACATGTGTAGACATTCTTGGCATATTCCCAAGATTTCTCAAAGACTTGCCTTAAAGTGAAGATTTGGTCAGTCGTGCTTTTACCAGGACAAAAGCCACATTGTTCTTCCTGGAACTTTGACTCAACTATGCTTTTGCAACGTCTTTCCAAGCACCTAGCATACACTTTCCCAGGCAGACTGAGCAGAGAGATGCTACGATAGTTACTGCAATCCTTCTGATCTTCCTTCTTGAAGACTGATATTATTATGCCTGTCTACCATTGCTTCGGTGCTCGCCCAGATAATCCAAGCAGCCTGACACACCCGAGTCAGCCAGAGAACACCGTCTCGATTTAAGGCTTTTAGCATTTCGGGCCAAATTTCATCATCGCCAGCAGCCTTGCCCGATTTTAGCGATTTTATTGCTAAATGGACCTCTTCTGCTGTGAGACTAGTCATTGCCCTGATCTGCACCTCTTGGATGTCCACAACTGCTGGGCCACCCAGGTTAAGAAGGCTCTCAAAGTATTGCCTCCATCTGTGGAGGATATCCTTCTCGGTTGTTAAAAGTGCACCATCAGAGGCCTTAATCACCCTTGCTGTGCACGCTTTCCTCCCTCGAAGGTGGTGGATGATCTGCCAGAATACTTTGTTTGTATTTGCATAGGATGAGTCTAATCTTTCTCTAAAGGATTCCCAAGCCTTCTGCTTTGCTGTCTTTACTGCCTCAGCAGCAGCTTTTCGTGCCTCAGCATACCGCAAACGCATCTCAGGTGACCTGACCCTAATCCATGTTAGGGTCAGGTCACCACTCCTTTTTTGCCCGGACAGTTTTTTGGACTTCTTGGTTCCACCAAGGTGTCCTTTTCTCACTGCCCGTTGCCATGCCGAGCCACTTTCTGCCACAGCATGAGAGTGCAGAGGCAGTGACAGCTGTTCTGAACAGCTTCCACTCCTCCCCAACATCTGCAGTATGCTGGGGAATCTCTTTGAAAACTTGGAGGAAATGTCATCTGCAAAATTCTTCCTCACAGCCTCATTTTCCAACGTCTCCCATTTCATGCAGTGTAGCTGCTTAGGCCTACCAGCATTGATGGTAGCATCTGGTTTCTGAAGCCGTAGAGTGCACACAACAAGGTGGTGGTCAGTTGACAATTCTGCCCCTCTTTTCACATGAATGTCCAACACTGAGGAAAATAGGTCTGCTGAGACTATAAAGAAGCCAATCAGAGACCTTTGTTCTAGTGTATCCCTATACCAGGTATACTTATGGACTTCTCGGTGATGGAAGAAGGTATTCATTATGGACAAGCTGTTAGTACAGCAGAAGTCCAATAATTTCAACCCATTCACATTAAGGTCAGGGGCGCCGTTCCTCCCAACCACACCCCTCCATGTTTGGTCATCTGTTCCAACATGTGCATTGAAGTCACCCATTAGCAGGACTGATTCCATGTCTGCCACCCTGTCAAAAGCAGCATCCACTTCCTCTAGGAAGTCAGAGTATTCTGACTCCAGATTAGGTGCATAGGCTTGCACCACAGCCAAATCGTGGTTTTTCATCTGAAGCCTTAACACACATACCTGTCCCCCCAATGGGATCCACTCAGCAACACAGTCTGACAGCTAGGGGCTTGTGAGTATCCCCACACCCACCTGAGCAGACATTGTTGGGCTCACACCAGAGTAGTAGAGCTTCCACCCCTTATCCAGGTCGACAGTTCCAGAGCCTCTCCGCTTGGTCGAAGAAAGCCCGACTATGTCTAGCTGGTAGCGCTTGGCTTCCTTAACCAGTTCCAACTCCTTCCCTGTCAGAGAAAAAATGTTCCAGTTGCCTAAAGCCATAGTCTGGTGCCATTGTCGTTGCCATTTCCATTCTTTTGCAGAACCATTTCTTTGTGCTGCCCTTAAACACCTCCCCAAATGGGTAGCAAACCCATTAATGGAGTTTCCTCTAGCAGAGTGCTGCTGAGGAGTTGTGTCTAAGGGAGACTTAACATATTTTTCGAACGGGTCCCTCTGCCTAAAACCCAAACGCGTCCCTTGGTAACCTGCGTGACAGACGATGCAGTATGAACATTTTTTGATGGCCTGATCATGTTACAGTGTTTGATAATGTCCTGTTAGCACAAGACGAAATGACAGAGCAAAATAGGAAAGATTCCCCTCGAATACTCTAATAGCATTCGGGGGAAGGAGCAAGAAGAGAAGAAAGAAAGAAGCAAGGGAGGAAGAGGAGGGACCAGTCTACAGATAATGTAACAGATGTATATTACATGAAGTAAGGCATGGTCCAACATCAGGTACCTCTGGTTTGCCACACCCATACTCACTAAAGTGAGCCCCTGAGGAAGTATTGTATTGTATATTTAATTTGACACCTTCACTAAAATAGTGCATAAACAGCTGAAATATTTTAGTTCTTCTATAGGTTCTCCATTCATGATGTAGTCGATACATTATGTCCCTTCCTATTTTCACAGTTTTTGTTTTTTTTATTACTGATTTTCATGCTATATTTCTTACAGCAGCATTCAGTTTAGCTAGGGAATTATGCAGACTTAAGAGTAAGAGTATATCATCATTAAGAATTATTTTAAACGTATATATTTCTCAATAAAATATATGTTATGTATAAATTCTCATACTCAAATTGTGATAACTGCTTCATAGTTCACAAAAATTCGCAGGTGAATTTTTGTGAACTATGCAATGAATGTACATTGCAAGCCTGCAACAACGCGAAGAGCATACGATAGTGACTAATTAATAAATAATTATATGAATCAGTGGTGCACTCAGGATTTAATCTTGGGGGGGGGGCTGAGTTGAGTAGACGATTTGAGAATACACACTATGCATTGCATTCGACCTATGACTGAGCATCTGCAATGACTGCTAATTCATAAGTAGTATAGAAATAGAAGACACGACACAGCATAAATAAATAAAAAATGAATTTTAATTAGGAAAAGATTCTTGGAAAATTTTCTAGTGTTTTTTCCTTTTTCTTTTGGAGGAGGCCAGGGCCCCTTTCCCCCCCCCCTGGGTGTGCCACTGATATGAATCATAGTAACAATAGTAGGAGTAAGATGGATGAATAGTATTATTAAGCAGGAGTTGCAGATGAAGTTAAGGTTGTGGAGGAAGTATAAAGAAAAAGGTGATCAACATACCCTGAGCAGTACAAGGTACAGGCAAGGAGGGTGATTTGTGTGGTAAGGAAGGACAAAGCTAATTATGAGAGAAAGCTAGCTGATGAGTCCAATATGGAAGGATGACTTTAAAAAATATCCAATGAGAGTCTAGAGATAGAAGAAATAGAGGTTCTTAGTATATTTAAATATATTCTGTAGTCCCCACAAAAACTTTTTTGAGGTAGTTTCTATTAAAAATAAAGCAATTCTTTTTGTTTACATGTACATCTAAATTCAAATAAGATAGACATTTACAATGAAACATGCTTTTTTATTTTATTGATTTATTTATTATTATTTTGATAAGGGGATACACGGATATCTGAAGTTTGAGAAACATTGCTGTAGAGGGTCCAGAGACAAGTTACTAGGACAATATCAGGACTGTGAACTGTTAGCTATGAAGAGATGTTGAAGGAATGTGGATTGCAGAGTTTGGTGGGTAGGAGAAAAAGAGGTGATTATGATAGAGATGTTTAAGTTGGTGAGAGGATTTTATCAGATTAAGTAGGGGATTATAAAAAGAGTAGAAGGCGAGAGGAGAATAACCAGAAGTTATCCTTGGAAGTTGTGTAAGAGTGTGGTAAGAAAGGTGTGAGAAACCAAATTTTTACATGGAGAATTGTGAGTGAATGAAATGCATTATTAGAATATGTTGTTAATTTCTGCCATAGGAAATGTTAAGGATTTTAAGATTCAGCACAATAAATATGTTGTCAGTTGAATGAACCTCCCACGATGAGTCTTCTGGCTCCATGGAGGGCGTAGTAATTAATAATAATAATATAGACTATATATATTCTTTGTATAATGTTCCATTTATACAATATAACACTATAATTTTTAACATCTTTTCCAGATCTACAAGACTTAAACAGATGCTTATTATATTATCAAGATTTTTCTGAATTTGTCTTAAAGTCGAAATCTGATCTTGACAACTATTATGTAGCTTGAACAAAAGTTTTTCTGTCTTTCTCTTTCACAAGTTTTCTTACCTCCTCTTCTCAGATATGCTTGCATACATCTCACCTGGAACACTTAGTAGGGGAAATTCCTCTATAATTCTCATATTCAGTTTTATATCTCATATTAGATATAGGTACTATGAAAACCTTCATATTACTTATCTGTAAGTTTCTCATCTCCCCAAAATTAAGCCAAGCTATGCAGATTTAGTTTACTGCATTTTCTTATGTATCACAATTCACATCAAAACTGCTCCTTAAATCCTTTTACTGTTTCCACATCCTCATGTAATTGACTCACACACCACTCTTCAAAAAAAAAAAAAAAAAGTCAATTACTTCTCCCTCATTCAACCATCTGAGATGCTTTCTTATTTTCTCTCTCTCTCCACTCTATAAATAATCCCTTTCAGATTAATTTCTGTTAATATTTATGTATAACTTCTTTTCTTCCTGTCTAGTATTACTAGACAGGAAGAAAATACTAGACCTAGTATTACTCAATCACAGCTGTTCACTTTGAACAGCTGTGATTGAATCTGCATACTGTAATTCATATATTCATATGCAGACTGCTTATCACTGCAGAGTGGGAAATAACCTCCTCATTTCTACTCATCATTGCTGTAATCCATTATGTTCCTCACAATTCTTGCAATATATCCTTCCATCATTTCTCTTCCATCACATTCAGTACATTTCTGCCATTTGAATATGTTACATTCCATCCTTTCATTATGAACTATAAAATCTTACATCCTGGTAACATTGAATTAGTACCCTATCCATCTCTATTCACATAAAATTTATTCAGTCTCCTCTTGAGACAATGAACTGGTACTCCTTTCCTCTTTACTCACAGAAACAATCTATGTAATAACCTCCTGGAGTGCAATAATATAAGTTTGACACCTTATAATAGCTTATTCCATTAAACTTGCCAATAAATTATATTCTTGTTTAATACTTTATCCAAATGTAAGCAAACAAAGTTTGTGCTTGAAGTATCTTCACAGACATGAAGATACTTCATGTGCAATTAAAGATACTTTTATTATTATTACGGGCAACTCCAAGGAGTCCTTAGACTCATCGAGGGAGGTCCTAAACATCATGTCAAGAACTATTCAGCATTCATTCCCCATTCTCAAAGTAAAAAACCTAGTTCTAACACCCTTCCTAACTACACTCTTGCTCAGTTTCCATGGATGGTCCCTAGTTCTCCCAGCACCAGACCTGTTTGGAAAAATATCCGCTGAATTAATCTTGTATAAACCAGTAAGTATTTTGAATGCCTCAATCGTATCACTCTGCTTCCACCTGTCAACCAATTTCTGCAACCCACAATTCTTCAACCTGTTCTTGTAAGGTTCATTCCATAGACCAGCTATCATCTTGGTCACTCACCTCTGGATCCTCTACCTCCTCACCATCACGAAGAAATCATGGCACCCAGAGATACGCACAGTAGTCAAGATGAGGTCTTATCAAGGCTCAATAAAGAGGGAACAATAACTTGCTTGTCTCTGCTCATCAAAGTATTCTTCAGTAACCAAGTGATTTAATGAGCTGATTTAGCCACTTTTGCTATGTGCCCCCTAAACTTTAACTTCCAATCCACCAGCACTCCCAAATCTCAGGCTTCATCAATCTCCTGGAGTATGGTTCCACCAATGTGGTATACTACTGATAATCTTTTCACCCCAAAATGCATAGCCTTACACTTTGCCACATTAAACTGACATTCATTCTTCTTAGCCCAGTCTGCCAATCTATCCAAATCATTCTGCAAAATTTTGACATCATGTGTATTCACTATTGCTCTACCCAACTTGGCATCATAAGCAAACAAGTGAACACTTCCTCTCAGATCCTTTCCTATATCATTAATGAACAAATTAAATAGCAGTGGTCCAAGAACAGAACCCTGTGGTACACCACTAGTCACAGTCCTTCTTTTGGACTCTACTCCCGAATAAATTACTCTCTGATATCTCTTCATCAACTACCCGCCTATCCATTTCACCAACAGTATCCATCCCCATGTGCTGCATCTTACTGATTAGAATGCCATGCAGTATCCTGTCAAAGGCGTTTACAAAGTCCAGCATATCACTGTAAACTGTAAACTCTTATCCAATTCAGCCATCAGTGTATTATAAAACGTGAGCAAGTTACTGAGGCCGATCGACCCTTCACAAAACCATGTTGCCCCCCCCCTTCCTATACAGTATCCAATTTCCATCCATCCATTCCTGTATTTTGCTCTTGACCAATTTCTCCAACACCTTGACAACACCTTGAACACCTGATCAGTCGGTAATTTGCAGCAGCAGTCTTGGAGCCTCCTTTATTCAATGGAACTATTTTCCCCTCTGTCCACCCCCCTCAGAACTAACTCAGAGCTGAGACTTAAATTAAACAATATGGTCAAGGGCACTGACAATTCCTTTGCAGCTTCATGTAAGACTTGAGCTGGTATACCATCCAATCCCATACATGTATTCACATGTTCTATAATATGCTGTTCACCTTAATTTCATTCACATCAGTTCCTGTATAAGCCACTGGTTCCCTGATTCCTGCAATATCACTGCCTGGATGATATACTCTTGCAAAGTGTTCACTTAGTAATTCTACTATTTCAACTGATTTAGTTACCTCTCTACCATCAGCATTCCTTAAAATCATTCTGCAGTATGCATTTTTCTTTTACTTGCTGCATATTGAAAGAACTATGGGATTCTCTTTAGCCTGCATTGCTAACTTCCTTTCATAATTTGCTTTTCTTACTATGCTAGTTACCCTCTGGCCTGTGCCTTGTACTGTTCATCTGCCTACAGGTTACCTTTCTCCTTAAATTCCCTCCACAATATTTTCTTTTTTTGCAGCTCAAGCTTAATAGTGTTATTCATCCATTTAACTCCCACTTGATTTACTCTCCTGACTCTAGGTATGCAGTCAGCCATTACCTCTCTCAAACACTCCTTTACCACCTCCTGTTCACTATCATCATCATCCACCTCTTGCAGTTTTACATGCTATGGCACTGATCCAAGCAATCTCCTATGCTTGTCATACTTAACAGCCTGGTAATTCTACATATACCCTTCCTTAACTGAAATTTCACACATTTAGCCACCTTCTCATCACTCTCACCAATTGGTGGCAACATGGTCATATTCATTATAGTCAAATTCTCAGATGCAATTACTACATTCCACACTCTCGAACCCCTGGTATATTCCATTACATGCTGTCTCAGGTAATTATCCCTTAGTAAAGACCCACTTTAGACCTTATTCGAACTGAATTTGATCCGGATATCTCAATCCTATTCAAGTTTACCATGAACTCAAGCTATTTCATTTGCCAAGGAAGAGTCTATAATCAAATAGAGGGAACAGCCATGTGCTCTCTGCTTTCTCCCCCTCCACTCCCTGACTAACCACTTCAAGGAGACCTTTGAAGAGAAAGCCTTAAATGCTGCCCCACAAAGACCCCACTGTTTGGCTATGCTTTGATGATGATGTGTTCTCCATTTGACTACATGGCTTGAATGTTGTCAACATTTTTATAACACATCTAAACAATCTATATCCTAGGATCCATGTGTTGAGGCTAAAGTGCTGTGAAGAATTCATGTTGGAGGTTTAATGGAATATTATCAGCACTGAGAAAGGATTAAAATTAATTTTAATACTTCCAATATTTCATCTCCATCACAAAGACATCTTCAGGGATTACAAAAAAACTTTTGGTAACAACACACACACACACACACACACAAATATAATACAATAGTGAGTGACACTGAAGTCCTATCTAGGTGGTGTGCCCTCTATGGGCATTTGCAGGTGGCCTAGGATGTAAAGAGGGATCTCTGATAATTAATGTTTCCCGAATTTTGGGAAGTATAATGCAACCGTATTTGTTTAAATTCGGTTGATTCCTGAGTGCAGATGCAGATTCAAAGAATAGTCTTTCTTTCTTGAATTTACTATGGTGGAACATGGTGGTTTTTTTCCAGGAGATCCTGTGGGTTGTATCCAAAACATTGTCTGCAAGGCTAGATTGACCATAATTGTGATTGCAGTTGTATGACTTGTGTTCTAACCGGATGGTTGCTGATCTGCCTATCTGTCCGAAGTAAGCCAGTTTACAGGCACAAGGTACTCTATATACTCCAGGCACTGAGAGAGGAGGCAGCTGGTCTTTGGTGGAACGGATAAGGGTAGCAAGTTAACGGTAAGGCTAAAAAACTGTATAAAGGTTGTACTTTTTAATGATCTGGCTAATAAAGCCCTCCGGATGTACAAACGTGGTAGTCTGGCACTATTACGAGAACAGATTACCGCAACTCGTGCCAGCCTCGCTACGACAAACGCCACCATTGGCTCGTTACAATCAGAGCTCTCCGCTATTCTCAATCCTGAACTTTGGTCCATTCTCTTTGGCATCTCAGAAGCTTCCTCTCAGAAAGAATTCCAAAAAATAAGCACATCAAAAAGTTTAATGACCTTTGTAAATCTAAACCGCTACCTCAAGTTCAACCGCTCCATATAGTAGTCAACCTATCATCTAAAAGACTCAGCGAAGACACCGTTAGTGCCCTAAGCCTCGGACACAATTTTACCGTCGCGCCTAAAGAAGTTCCGGTATTGGATATTATGTACAACATCGAATGCAGAATCTGTCACTTCACTCCAGAAACATCAGACTTGATGTAGCTAACATCCTCTCCTGGTCATCACCTCCAAAAATTATTTTATCCTCCAGACAACTCTCTGCCCTCAGAAAATTACGGAAAGAAAAAAGTATTGTCATCACCAGAGCTGATAAGGGTAATGCCACAGTTGTTCTTAACACCTCAGAATATAATCAGAAAATGGATATTATGCTCCATGATTGTGCTACCTACATACCACTTGAACATGATCCCACAAAAACTCAGGTTAAAAAATTAAAAAACCTACTTAAAAAAAGTGTCCTCCTTGCCTCCTGACATTAATGATATTTGCTACACTTGTAACAAATATGCTTTTGCAACCTGCTGACATTAGCATCATATTTGTCCATATGGCTAAAATAACTAAACAGAGTGTATTAAGTTGGAATGGACTAGAGTACTGTTGCATTGAAAGATTTTTCACTTGGTTATACTATTAATTAAAGATACCAAGAAATTATATACTTGATTGAATCCTTTATCCAAGCGTAAGCAAACAAAGTTTGTGGCTGAAGTATTTTCAGGACTGGGGAAACTCATATAAGGAAGCTAAGGCTTCACATCACTTGCCTTAGTATTATCCCATAATGCAAAACACATCTCCTTGCAGACATTTATAATGCTATGCATTGTGGGAAGGGTCACTACCCAGATTGATTTCAACCTTTATTGAGGTCTCTTCAGTGGGAGCTAGACCCAAAGGTGATACTAAGGTTGAGGTAATGCAGAAGTAATATTTTCATATATGAGTTTAATTTATAGCAATATTTCAGTAGAGACATTGTCACATTGGAGATATTACTAAATAAAATAAGTGACAAGTATGATTTGTGGTATAATTTGTTTTTACGGTACATTCAAAATTATTGACTGTAAATTTGCTGGCCAAGTGGTTAGCGTGTCGGCTTTCCAGTCAAAAGGCTGTGGGCATGGATGTTTGTGATTGTCCTAAGAAATACTAGTAGTGGTGGCCGGCAGTAGATGGCGTTGGTGTAGTTGCAGTCAGTTGGTGGATTGAGTGGCGGAGATAAAGCTGTAGAGCCCTCTCTCGATGAGTCTTTGGCCTCCCTTGAGGTGTCTAATAATAATAATAATTAAAAATTCTGACCACAAAAATTTTCTGCATGCATTTACTAGGCACATGCGCTCCCTTTATGACCAGAATTTGTGCACACTCCCCACTGAACTTGAACACATTCACAAAAGCTTCTTAGTCAATGGCTACAATTCCCACCATATCCAAAAAATATTTTAAAGCACACACCCTTCCCCCCCCCTCCAGAACAAAGACTACACCAAAGCTATCACCATTCTATATATCTAGGACACATCTGAAAGACTATCTAAATTCCAAATAAATAAAAAAAAATACAGCCTTACAACTACTTACAGACAATATAAAAAATTGACATCCCTTATCTGCTCCACCAATAACCAGCAACAATCCTTAGATCTGCCAAGTTCCTTGCAGTTCTTATTATCCTTATGGCTAAACAGGCAGGACAGCCAACATCAGAATCATAAGGACTATTCCATTTCCACCACTACAACTACTTGGGACCTGCTAACCATGCTTTGGACAACAGCCACAGGATATGCTAGAAGAAGGCAACTCTACCCCCCCACACACCCCCACCCCCACAGCAAATAAAAATACAAAAGACTATTCCTTGAATCTACTTCTGCCTTAAGAAATTACCCTAACCTCAACAAATTTGGGAAGCTCTCATCCTCCATACTTCAGCCCAACACTCAAGGGCACCATTTTAGCCCACTAAGGACTTCAGGCTTATGTTTAGTTTCCATGATTCAGCATCATTATTCAGTGTAGTGCCTACATGCACATATCATGTTGCATTGTGTTCCCTGATGATGGAAATTTGACTTGCTGAAAATAGTGAAAATATTAATTAAATTTATTATAGTTAATATTAGTCTATATCAGTGGCAGCCAGTGAAAATTTTAAGTGAGGTGCTGCATATACAAAATTTTTTAAAAAAAATTATTTTTTTCCTAATCAGTAACCAATTTATTAATAAATAAATTTACATATTAAAAATTGCTTTATTAAAAATATTTCATCCTCACCACGAACACACACCAATAATAAAAGTTTCGCATCCCACAGAAATAACATGCACAAGCATACAATTTATCTGTAGCGACACTGCTCAGAGAGCAGTGTCAGATTCACTTATTACGTGCAGTGACAAGTGCAAACGAATATCGACGAGTCTAGCTGCAATTGGCTGAACGCGATAATTCCGACACTGCCTTAGATCGCGTGCATTTGTTTCATGTAATGATAATTTTTCATGTAACGATAATTGAAAAAATATAATTCTTTTCATATTTTCAACAGTGACTCTCATCATAATTCAGCCTTGTATCCATAATAAATAAATAATTATATGACAGAATAAAATAAGATTTAGTCAAAATATTTCACCCTCACCACACACCCACCAATGATGAAAGTTTCGTATCGCACATAAAATTTATCTGTAGCGATACCGCTCAGAGAGCAGTGTCGGATTCACTTGTTACATGCAGTGACAAGTGCAAACAAATATCGGCGAGTCTAGCTGCAATTGGCCGAACGTGATATTTCTGACATTGAGTTAGATCGCAGTGCGTTTGTTTCGTAATCTAAAGCATAAATCGAACAAATCCAATTATTAACTATTCAATCAATGTCGAAACATAAGCTGTAACCTTTAACATGTATTGTGTTTATATAATGTTGTAAGCATTGTAATTATTTATTAACACAAACAAAATTTAATTTTTTCATTTTTTCCTTGGGGGTGCTGCAGTATTGCAGTGCTTATGCACAAGCCGCCATTGGGCTATATTGTAATTTTCTTAAAAACTAGTTATGAATAGCCAGTGTATAAATCTTACCGCCGGACTCTCTGAATAGCACCAGCAAGTTGGTGTATGATGGAGAATTGTCTGAAAAAAAGAGTGAACCAGTGGTGTACATTTGGGTCCTGTTCTTGGTTCCACTGCTGTGTAACTTATTTGTTAGTGATATTTCTTGTTATAAGGAGCACTTCTGATATCAGTTCCCTCCAGGTAGATTTCAATAGGCTTTTAACTTGGACAAATGAGTAGGGTTATGGTTTTAATATTAATGGCTGTCAGATGTCTGGAGCACAGAGATCTGAGGCTATATTAATGGAGCTGTACAGGAAGTGGATGGGTTCAAGATCTGGAGCTGATAGTTGACAGTAGACTGAAGTTTAGAAGGCATGTTGCAAATGTTGCAAACACCGCATGTCAATTGATGGAACTGCACTCCAGGAAGTTGTTGAAGCTAGAGATTTAGGGGTGGTGGCAGACAAAGAGCTAAAATTTAGAGGACATATTGCTAAGGTTGCTCATTAGATTACTTGGCTATTGAAGAACACATTAACAAGCAGAGATAAAGAGTTGTTTTTCCTCTTTATAGAGCCTTAATACATCTACACTTGGATTACTGTGCTCAGGTATCTCCTGCATTTCTTGGGGATAAGGAAGCAGTGGAGAAGATGCAGAGATGAGTAACCAAGATGATCAGTGGTCTGTAGAATGTTCCATATGAGGACAAATGTGTGTTGATTACAGAAGTTGATTGATAGAAGAGACTCTTGGGGGGGGGGGGGACCCTGTAACCTCTAGAGAGCACGTCCCCTGGGTGGTGGATAGGGAAGCCCACCATGTGTGTGTGTGGTGGGGTAGTCCAAACATACTGAATAAGGACTTGCAGACAAACAGGGCCATAAGGGGCAATCATCTTGATTGTAAGGGAAGTGGCACTCCCATGGACCCCTAGCTGGATCTATCCTCTTCTTCTTCTACTACTTTGAGTAAGATCCACATACTTTAATCTTTCCTATAAGACCTTATCAGCCAACTCTTCTTATTTTATGATCCTTATGCTATTAGAGTACTCGAGGGCCATGGGGTCTTGTGATTTCTGGCCTTACAACTATGCCCTCTCTATAATCCTTACTATAATTCTTCTATAATCTACTCTTCCCCCCGTTTCAATATACCCTATTCCTCCTATGGGTTTGAATTTGGAAGAAGGCTAGTTCAGAAGCCTTCTGTGGTAGCAGCCCTACCACTGAACTATTCCATTGTCAGGCTAGTCCCCTGACATGGAGAACATAATTCTACTTGTAAGCTGACAGAAAAAGATAATCGGATTGAAGCTATGGAAAATGATCCTGGAATGGAAAAGGTAAAACAAAAATGGAAATGACAAAATATAATACACATAGCAAATTGGAATGTAAAAGGAATAGCATATAAAGAAATAGAATTAGACCAACTATTAAATGAAAGAAATTTTAAAATAGCAGTAATCACTGAAACAAAAAAGAAATTAAAAGGAACTATGAGAACCGAAAACTTTAATGTGTATACAGTGGAGTCGGCAGAGACCAAAGAGCACAAGCAGGAGTCATGATTTGTATTCATAACTCCCTTTCAAAACAGTTAAAACATTATAAATTATGGAATGAAAGAATAATAGAAGCTAGAATAAAAATAGAGGCTATTTAACAATAATTGGTTTATATGCCCCAGAAGAAGGAAGAGAACAGGATAATATTGATTTTTATAATCAGCTACAAAACATATATAATAAAATAAATAAAATGATTATGTAATTTTAGCAGGAGACTTAAATGCAAGAATTGGAAACATGAAAATTAATAATAATATAGGAATACATGGAGAACATGCTCTAAACAGGAATGGTAAAAAATTGATTGACTTTGTGGTTTATAATAACCTAAAAATAATGAATTCCTTCTATAAACATAAAGACATACATAAATATACTTGGGCAGCAAGAGAATGGAAATCAATATTAGATTATTTTATATTAAATTAAAAGACATCAAAATTTTCACTAGATGTTAGAGTTCACAGAGGATATGAAATAAGCAGTGACCACTTCCTTGTTAAAATAAAATTAAGATTACCACCAAATGGCTACAAGTAACAAGGACAGAAAGAAAATTTGAAACATTTGTTTATAAAACTAGACTATTGAATCACACAAATGAACAATGGCTACATGAACAAAGAATTAACCAATATCTAGATAAAACAAAACAAAATGAAGAAATAGAAATAGAAAGGCTTAATATAAAAACGATACTAAATGCAGCAGCAAATGAAAGCTTAGGAAAGACCAAAAAATTCAATAAAAGGAAAAAACTGAAGAACTGGGATGATACAATCAAAGTCAAAGTTAATAATCAAAAAGAAAAAAGAAGCCTATCACAAATGGTTAAGCAGTAAAAGATCAGAAGATGAGATAGAATATAAAAGAATAAGAGGCATAGCTAAAAGAGAAGTCCAAAAAAGACATAGAGAATCATGGGACAAATTTGTTTCTAATTTAGAACATGATTTATATAAAATAAGACCCAATGTATATAAGATTTTGAAACACTACACTTAACTGCAGATACCAAAGAAAACAAAATTAAACACCGAATTGAAATTATAAGAATTTCTAAATTACTACACAGAATTGTGGACAGACAAATAATTTAAAAAAGATAACTGGCAAACAATTAAAGAAAATGTAAAGGAAATAACTAAAGAAGAATTAGAAATCAGCCTGAAATAAACAACAAACGGAAAATCACCTGGAGAAGATAAACTAGGTTCAGAACTATACAAATACGCAGGAACAAGATTCAATGAAAGGCTCTTATTATTTTTAAATAAAATGTATTCAACTGGTATCCCCTCAATAGAATGGAAAAAAGCAATTGTGATTCCTATCTTTAAAAAAGATAATAGAGATGATCCTAAAAACTATAGAGGTATCAGTATACTAAATTCCTGTTACAAAATATATAGCAGAATCTGAAATAGCAAACTAATGAAATATTTCGAAAACTTTATTTTAGAAGTACAGAATGGATTTAGAAAAGGACGATCATGTATAGACCAGACCTTTTGCCTAAAATTAATAATAGAGAAAAGAAGAGAATACAATTTAGAAACACATATTGCATTTATTGACTTTAAAGAAAAGCATTTGACAAAGTTAAAAGAAACATATTATTTAACATATTAAAAGAAAGACAAATACCAAATAATATCCTAAAAGCTAACACAAATATATATGAAAATAATCAAATACAAATAAGATTAAATCACGAGCTATCATATACGAGAGATATAAACCAAGACGTCCGACAGGGATGTCCCCTCTCAGCAACTCTTTTTAATATCTGCTTAAATGAAATAATAATAAAATGGAATAAAAATTTACATCAAGGAATTAAACTTTCTCCTACAGCAAACTTAAACACTCTCCTCTTTGCCGACGACCAAATAATAATTACAAATTCTGAAGATAACTTACAGAAAGCTATTTTAGATCTAAATGAGATAGCCAAAGATTATGGTATGATAATATCAACAGAAAAATCAAAATCTATGGCCTTTAAAGGATAAGATCCAGCAAGAACTAAAATAGTAATAGATAACCTTAGAACAGGTGAATTCAACTACCTAAGATGTATGATCACATATGAAAATGAAAAAGATATAAACGTAAAAATTACAAAATATTTAAAAGTAACAGGTGTAATTAACTCTATATTTAAACCAAACCTAGTTCAAAAACAAACCAGACTAAAAGTATACAATACATTAGCCCTACCAATCTTAATGTATGGAAGTGAAATCTGGACAATAAAACAAAAAGACAAACAAAGATTAACAACAGCAGAAATGACGTTTATGAGAAAAACTGCAAAGTATACCCTATTTGATCACAAAAGAAATGAAGAAATTGTGAAAGAATTAAACCAAGAACTACTAATAGAAAAAATTTAAAAAATATAAACATAAACAATCGATGGAACACGTTCAAAGAATGAAAACAGAAGGATTACCAAAACATGCCTTAAAGTACAAGCCATTAGGAAAAAGAAAACCAGGAAGTTCTTTTAAACGATTCAACGATGACTGCTAAGGCTGGAACAGGCCACATTAGGCCTAAATCCTTGATACGCATGATGATGATGATGATTGATAGAAGAACAAGAGAGGATATTATAGAAACATTTAAGTTGCTTAAAAGATAATATTAGGGGATTGATGCAAAGGACATGTTTTAACACTTGGCTAGAGGTGCCAGAATAAGGGGTCATCCCTGGAAGTCGAATAAAGGTGTGGTTAGTGGGTTAATGTTAAAGTGGTTAATGTGAGCGCTATTTTTTATTTATTTTTTTTTTTTTGCTTGGAGAGTTATGAATGAGTGGAATGGGTGAGTGCCTTGTCTGTTAAGCTTGCTTTAACCTCGGTATCACTTCTGGCTCTGGCTCCCACTAATAAGACCTCAATAAAGGTTGAAACAGATCTGGATAGTGGCCTTTCCCATAATGCATGCCTGTAAGGATATGTGCCTTGCATTATAGGATACTAAAGCAAATGATGTGAAGTCATTAGCCTCTATATACAAGTAATCCAGTCTTGAAGTTACCTCACATGCAAACTTTGTTTGCTTACACCTGGATGAAGGATTAAACCAAGAATATAATTTTTTTGGTATCTTTAATTTATATTAAAAGCTTAGATTAGGGCTGGTTGTCTCTGCCTATCCTTGTTGAGAAATTAAGAAACTCAGATATATCACTTTGGATTGCAAAAGTGTTGCTTAGCGGAAGTCCGCGCAGTTAGCCTAGTGGCTTTGCTCTTCGCAACCATATGCCTGGGGAAGGAGTGTCCTAGGTTCGATTCCCGTTGGAGACGTGAGGAGCTGAAGGATCTTCCTCAGCCATAGCCAAGTTAGCCAGTCTTGGGCGCGGCAGTAGGGTTTTTTCCACCAGTTTGTCTGATGTTTTTCATCCTGCAAGCAGGCAAACTGGCCCCGTGAACACCACAGGGATACAGCCAAGAATACCTTGAGGCATAGGAGTGACCATTCTATCCTCGTATTTCGGTTACGAAATCCAAGCATGCTTGGAAGGTTGTGGGCCTTAAAGGCCTATTAAAATCAGTGGGATAGATAGATAGATATATCACTTTGGATCACAAAAGTGTTGCTCAGCGGAAGTGGCACTTGGTTGCTCGAAGTCAGACTTGAACTTAAGTCTGAAGGAACTTTTTGTAAGCCTCTCTTCGACCGATTCCCTAGTTAGTCGATCTCTGGCACAGGCAAGCAGGTTTATCCTCCTGGAAACTCGGGTTTTTTATCCCGTAAACTCAAGAAAATTGACTGTAGTACTCACATTATTTCAGACAGTAACATATCTTGTTAGGGTTAGGTGCCAATAGATGGTAGCACTTGTTGCCAGCCTCTTCATCGGTGGCTCTATAATTAATTAGTGATAGATGTGGGCCAGCTATCTCTGATTGGCTACCGGTGGAGATTGAACTGCCCACTCAATCTCCAAAAGCTAGATAGGGTATAAAGGCCTCGCCTACTCCCTATAAGGGAATAAAAGACATTAGCGGATTTTTTTTTATTTATGAGTGCCAGAGGTCAATAATTTTTTTTCTCATAGGCAAAGATTATTTAAATAAAATTGGTTATATGGTTGATGAATTTTACATACCCCTCACAAGCAAGTCCAAATAAATTTGTTTTCGACAGTTACCATGGAGTTTTCTTTCTTCTGGATATCTGTACTGTTTTTGTGGGATGAGGTTATTTCCAAGAGGCATAGTTATTTTGACTAGGATATCACTATTATTAGTGATTGTGAGTTCAAGGACTCATTCAGGAAGGGCACCCCACTACACACAATCCACCATTTCTACTAATTAATATTGAAATCGATTTTTTAATCGGTGTTTACTAACACTGGTTAACGAATTTACTTCGCTAATGTTTATACCACTCCTGCTTCATAGTATATAGGAAGAACTTTGAGGTGGCGAAGAAGTATCTAATTCAGGGGTCGCAAATTGGCATGACAGGTGGGATAACAACCTGCGAAGGCTTCGTATTTGGCCCGCGATCTTAATGATTTCTTTTCTAAAAATCAATGTTTCTATCATCCTGTGGGGATTAAAACAGAAAATATTCAAACTTCTAGATGTTTTATGACAGTTTTAAACAAAAGTAAAACTTATTACTACAATTCTTTGTACCATGTTGCTATCATCGAATGTTGACAACACTGAATGAAAGTTACTTGTCATGCAGCCATTTTAAGCCATGTGTTACAATGTTGATAAGTTACAGGTTACCATTGTAATATGATAGTGTGTTCATAAAAAGTTACCTCAATAACTTATATTTTTTTGCCCATAACAATGTCTGAATTTAAAATTAAAAAAAAAAAAAAATAGATCAAGAAGGCAGAACTTTTCAAGAAAAATTGGAGAAGGTACATTTCTTTGTGGAAGTAAAAAATATTTCAGCATGTTTAATATGTAGACGAAGTGTTGCCGTGGTGAAAGAATATAACCTAAAACGGCATTATGAAACAAACCATAAGAACTGTGATAAATATACAGAAAACATGCGTGATGACAAACTTAAGGATTTAAAAAATGAACTGAAGTTTCAACAGAGGATATTTTCGAATGTTATCGCAACAAGTGATGCTGCTGTTAAATGTAGTGACATCATAAGTGAAAAAATTGCTCAGGCTTCGAAACCTTTTACTGATGGGGAATTTATTAAAAATTGTATTTTAAATAGTCGAAATCATATGTCTGGAAAAAAGCAAGCATTTCAAAGTATAAGCCTATCAGGAAATACAGTTGCGGATCGTCTTGAAGATATAGCAGAGAACGTCCAACATCTGTTGCGTGAAAAAATAAAGTGTTTTGTAGCGTTTTCTTTTCCGTTGCAGTTGACGAATGTCCAGACATTATTAATACTTCCCAGTTAGCAATACTTATTCGTGGCGTTGATGACGATATGAGTGTGACTGAAGAACTATTGGATATAGCCTATGTCAGGAACAGCAACAGGAAATGACTTATATTTGTGTATTGAGAAAAGTCTTGAAAATGCTCATGCGGACTGGTCAAAATTAGTAAGTGTGACTACAGATCTTCTGCTATGGTTGGTGTTAACGTCAGACTTGTTACAAAATTTCAAATGAAAAACGAAATGTTGCGCAAGGACAAACTTATATCGTTTCATTGCATAATACACCAGGAGTCAGTTTGTGCTCAAAAACCAAAGATGAAACACGTCATGAGTTTAGTAATTAAAACAGTAAACTGGATTCGCTCTCAGGCCTTGAATTATTGACAATTCGATGCTTTGTTCGATGAATTGGATTCACAATAAAGCAGTTTGCTATATTATACTGAGGTTAGGCAGCTTAGTCGTGTTTTAAAAATATTTTTTGAACTCTTAAAAGAAATTGACATGTTTCCTTCATCCAAAGGAAAATTGATTCCTCAACTCACCAATGAAGATTGGTTAGTTGACATAACAAGCCACTTAAACACGTTGAATACTGCTCTGCAAGGACGTGAACAGTTGATATGTCAAATGTAGGATTCGTTGTTTCAAGGATACTTGCGACATAAGACTGAATGATATAATCACGTAATCACAAGAAGGATATTTATTTAACCAAATATTTCGGTCTGGAAATAGCAGACCATCGTCAGTGGTATTACAAGAACAGTTTAAAAAATACAAGCTAGAATACTAACAATAGATCGTTAAAATTAGAACACGCCGCGTGATGTTATATCACTAAGTATGAAACGGAATATTTTGAAGTAGAAACACGATTGAATTTGCAATTAAAAAAAAAAAAACAGCATCCTTTGGTCCAGGACTCGCCTTTTACATAGATCCCGTTATAGGTTCGAACGTTTGTTCAAGGAAAGCGTGGAGGCCTTGCTCCATCGCCCCAACCTGAATCGTAATGATTATAATCCAACCAACAGACAACTAAAGAAATTAAATTCTCTCCTTGATGAAGTCATCAGTTTGGATAAAGACACAATTGAATGACTTAAAACTCATTTTGCAAGACCTCCTAGATTTTATGGCCTTCCAAAAATCCATAAGTTTGACTATCCTCTTCGTCCAATAGTAGATTGTATTGATTCTCCTACTTACCGTATAGCCAAATATCTAGCTAAATTATTGAAATCTTACATTGGCAACTCTAATTCTTTTTTAAAAAACTCAGATTTCTTAGAAAAATTAAAAAATGTCTCATTACAACCTATGGATCATATGGTTGGTTAGTTTTGATTTAGAATCTTTATATACCAATGTACCTCTCAAGGAAACTTTAAAATTAATTGCTGACATCTTTCCTCAAGATATTATAAAACTATTCGATTTCGTAATACATTCTGGATATTTCGTATGTCAAAACAAATTTTATAGCCAAGTAGAAGGAACGGCCATGGGAAGTCCTCTTTCTCCGGCTTTAGCCAACTTTTATTTAGAGCATTTAGAAAAAAGTCCTCTTCGCATCTATTTTCCCTCAACCATCTTTTTGGGTAAGATATATAGATGACATATTTACTATTTGGCCTCACAGCAAAAACGCTTTACCTTCCTTTTTAAACAGTATTAATTCCTTGCATCATCGCATAAAGTTTACTATGGAATTAGAAGAAAACAACCAGTTATCTTTTTTAGACGTTCTCCTCATCCGATCACCTACAAATATTCTTACAACTACAGTATACAGGAAACCAACATTCACAGGTCGTTATATTCTTAAAGAATCAGCCCATCATCCATGTCAAAAAACAGGAATTATAAAATGCCTCATCAGAAGAGCCAAAACTAATTGTTCTACTTTTGATTATCTACAGAAAGAACTTTCTACTATCCCAACAACACATGAAACTCAATGGCTTTTCTGAAAAAAGTACTCAAAGTCTTCTCAATTCTTATAATCCTCCACAAAACAACAAAGTTTCAATACGTCGAGTGCCTATTCCTTATATCTCCGGTATTTCAGAACCTATCCCAAGAATTTTAAAGAAATATGATTTAACAACTACGTATTCACCTATTCACAAATTGTCTTCTCATTTTCCTTCTCCTAAAGACAAACGCTCAACTTTATCTCTCCCTGGAGTTTATCAAATTCCGTGCAACTGTGATCTCTCTTATTTTGGACAAACTGGACGTTCTCTTCAAAAAAGAATCCAAGAACATCAATCCTCCATTCTTCACAACAAACCTGAAAAGTCTGGATTGGTTCAACACGGGATTGAAACTGACCACAGCATCCTTTGCTCCAGGACTCGCCTCTTACATAGATCCCGTTATAGGTTCGAACGTTTGTTCAAGGAAAGCGTAGAGGCCTTGCTCCATCGCCCAACCTGAATCGTAATGACTGTATATCTATATCAAAAATCTGGGAAAGTCTAATCAAGATTACTCATTAATTAATTTTTTTTTAATAGCAAATTCATCATGTTCCTATTTCAAAATATTCCGTTTCATACTTAGTGATATAACATCATGCGGCGTGTTCTAATTTTAACGATCTATTGTTAGTATTCTAGCTTGTATTTTTTTAAACTGTTCTTGTAATACCACTGACGATGGTCTGCTATTTCCAGACCGAAATATTTGGTTAAATAAATATCTTTCTTGTGATTACGTGATTATATCATTCAAATGTAGGATTCAATTATGTCATTTCTGGCAAAACTCTATCTTTGGCAAACCCAGTTGGCAAAGAATAATTTAGCCCACTTTCTTACACTTAAATCGATTTCTGGAAATAATAATGATGCTGAAAATTACATTTCTCAAATTGAAGAATTGGAAATTGAATTTGAAAAAAAGATTTTCTGATTTCAACCAGTTTGAAAATGAATTATATTATTCAGTTCACCTTTTTTAATTAATATTGAAAATGTTGACGAGGAACTACAAATGGAAGTTATTGAACTCCAGTGCAATAATGAACTAAAAAAATAAATATAACGAAGTTGGCATACCAAATTTTTATAAGTACCTCTGCAGTAAATAGCATAAATATAAAATTTGTTGTGCAGAAATGTTGTCAATCTTTGGAATCACCTATGTATGTGAGCAATTATTCTCAATTGTGCACTTAATAAGTTAAAGTTCCGCTCAGGGGATAAAATATTCTATATTAAATGCAATACTTCATACTGCAACACGAAACGAAAAACAGATATTAACATGTATATAGAGGAAAAGATGTCAGGTTTCAGGATCAAAACAAATTATAAAAAGGACTCGTAGATGAAATCTTTATTTTTGTAAGCCAAAATGATGTGTTTAAATAAGCCTCTGTAGCTCAGTGGATGTGGCGTTTGCATACCACGGTGCTGGGCCGCACGAAGGAAGACTTAATTTCGAGTCTAGTCGGAGACTACAGGAACTTTTTCTAAGCCTTTTTTCGACCGGTTCCCGAGTTTGTCGATATCTGGCACAGGTAAGCGGGTTTTTTCTCCAAGAAACTCGGTTTTGTTGTCCCATAAACTCAAGAAAATCGACCCTAGAACCCACACTATTTCAGACATTAAATATATTGTTAGGGTTAGGGACCGCGAGATGGCGGCACTTGTTGAACCGTCTCTCTTCACTGCGTGCCGCTTAATTAGTGACAGCCTTGGGCAAGCTATCTCTGATTGGGTACCAGTGGAGATTGAACAGCCTACTCAGTCTCCGAAAGTTAGACATGGCTAAAAACGACCTCGCCTACTCCCTATATATACGTGAATAAAAAGGCGTTAGCTGAAGTACGAATAAAATGTAATTGAACTTATATCTTCTAAACTCGTTATATTTAATTTTTTTTAAATTTAAAAATAAAAATGGTTATAAATTTAAAATTTAAATGGTGGTGGAACTGTTACGTAAGTCATAAAGGCCCAGTAACAAAAGGGCCTTTTTTAGAACCTTTCTTTTTTTTAGTTTATGTTGTGGTTCACAGAATAATATTAAATACGTCCCGCGTCTGATACATCTAATTAACTGGCTCTTTGCTGCGTTTGAGTTTGAGAGCCCTGATCTTATTTATGCCTGCATTATAAAACACGATTTGTCTTTTCACATAAGCATGAAAAAAAAATACTGTATTCATTACGAAATATGTTAAAAATTATGTTATTATATTCAACTATTCAATTTTATATTCAGTTATATTCAGAACACACGCAATTTACAGACATAGAATACCAGTTGTGGTGGAGGTGGGTGGGAGATGGCGTTAATTATTATTATTATTATTATTCCTGATACCTCCAAGGAGTCCGAAGACTCATCGCGGGAGGACACCTACAACTGTCTCTACACCTAACCTCTACTACAAATCATCTCCATCAACCGCCCACCTGCAATACCACCACAACTAGTAATTTTTTTTGTCTGTAATTTGCGTGTGTTCTGAAGGGCCGATTTGTATGTATGCGGGATGAAAAACCCGAGTTTCCGGGAGAAAAAACCCTGCTACCTCCGTATGAGATCGGCTAACTCACCTTCGATTGAAATCGACCAGATAAAGATTCCTCCCGTCGCGACGAGAATCGAACTTAGGCCTATTCCAATCGAAGGGCGCAATGTACCGTCGTTCTTCCAATTGCGCTACGGAGGCGCTTAGTAGATAGTAGTAGATGTTCGGTGTAGTGGTTGAGACAGTTGTAGGTGTCCTCCCGCGATGAGTCTTCGGACTCCTTGGAGGTGTCAGAAATAATAATCTTCTTCTTCTTCTACGCGTTATTCCCGCTTCCCATGCAGGGTCAGAATGTTACTTTAGATGCGACTTCTTTGTTAGTACTACTCCCAACCGACCCGTCGCCTGGTCTGCCGCTGGGGGGGGATATATTTTTGACTGTAGAGGCGTATGTTCACGGGCCGGTTTGCCTGCTTGCGGGATAAAAAACGCCAGATAAACTGGCGGAAAAAACCCTACTGACCGCGCCCAAGACCGGCTAACTTGGCTATGCCCGAGGAAGATACTCAAATTCCTCACGTCTACAACGGGAATCGAACCTGGGACACTCCTTCCCCAAGCATATGGTTGCGAAGCGCAAAGCCACTAGGCTAACCGCGCGGTCGTCAGAAATAATAATAATAATTTTCTCATGTGTGTATGCGTGTTTTAAATAAAACAGTAAAATGACATAAATTCGGAAGTAAACTTTCACGTAATAATAGATGGCGGTGTTGTCTTGCATCACAAAATATAGCGGTTATTTTAACATGGAGGGAACATGCAGTTCCGTACAGAATTCTATTACTTTAAAAGGATCAGCCGATATTGTCACTGAATTTTTCGGTAAGTATAGTCTAAAAAGTGAGTTATCACAGGGTGAGCTTTATTTGTTATAATGTAAATTTTTCACTTAGGCAGAGAAGCAAGTAATAGATAAACCGATATTGATAAAAGTTCAAATTTGGAAGTCAACTCGTTTTAGAAAAGGTAATTAATGACTGATTTTTGAACTGCTACATAATATTCATAAAATGTTTTAAACGGTAATATTGACTGTAAGAGAGGAGATTGGCCTGGAATAATTATTATGCACACCTATTGTAGATAGTCGATAAAGCATTTCACTTCACGGACGTCATGAAATACCAACAGTTATTACTCTTTGTTGTGGAACGTAATTAATCATTGTAGCATCACAAAGTTGAGAAATGTTTCACATAAAAATTGTGAATATTTGTATGAAAAAAAAATAGAACTTTGAATTTGACAAATGTTAAAAGGGATGTTACTCAAAGATTACTCATGAGATGCATTGTAAGAAATTGCTGGAGTCCAGTGTCGATCACTATTCTTGTTGCGAAAAGTCGTTTCTTTGCTCCATTGATGGCCATACACCCATGATGTGGCCTGTTTTCATTGGGTGAAATATCTCTTTGTCGTGTATGCGTCATGTAATTCCCAGTTTCAGAGCCACAAACCAGTGAAAAATCATATACATGCTTGAATTGATATCATATACTACGTTATTAGAACTGAGACAGTAGGTTCAAACAGACAATATACTTTCATTGGTTGTCATGTCATAAGTTGACAACTTCCATAACTGCAATCACTTGATTTCCTATATACTTTGGTTTACATCCAGCTGCCTGAACAGGCAATTGAGCATAGCTACTCTATGCAGATTGTATAAATTTGGCAAGAACCAAATATTAAAAGTAAATATTGATATTATAAAATAATACATTAATTTTGTGGCAAGGCCTATGTGTAAATCCCCCTTTTTTTTTATTAAACCAGCACTTCACTAGTTTGCATTTCAAATTTAATCAATAGAGAGGATCCAAAGATGAATAACCAAAGTGATATCGGGACTGTGGAGTGTTGGTTATAGAAAGCATTTGAGGGAAGGTGAATTATAGAGTTTGGTGGATAGGAGGAAAAGAGGAGGTGTGATAGAGACCTTCAGGTTGATTATAGGATCCTGCCAAATTAATACAGAAGGAATTATAAAAAGAGTGGATGGAAAGAATGAGAGGCCATCTCAGGAAGCTGTATAAAGATGTGATGAATGGTGTGAGGAGTATGTTTTTTACATGGAGAGCTATTGATGAATGGAATGCATTGCTGAAGTACATTATGAATGAAAGTGTAAAAGAGTTCAAGGTTCGATATGATAGACATGTTTGCTGATTGAGTGAGATTTCCATTATGAGTCTACCGATGCCATCGAGGTTATTAATAAAAATATTTAAAAGATGGTTATAGTAATCATACGTTTTGACTTGGTTTAGTCTTTCTATTTCAGCCTTTATCCTGTGGTTCATTTTGATATGTAGACATCATATGTGATCCCATAGGACATTGATACTGGACTTCTGATTTCTCTCATCTGGATTCCTTTCAGAAAAGTTTCACTGTTGATATTGTAGTGTAATACTGAATATGATCAATTATGATCACTGGATACAGTGATATGCTTAAATCTATTCCAATATATATACAGTGAGGAGGAATTTGAGGTCAAAGAAGCAAAGGCACCACAACTAAATAGAGTGAGATTAATTTATTGAATGAAAGAAGAGTTAAAAAACAGAAAATTGGGTGGGGGGGATAGAAAAGATCAAAATGATATTTAAAAAGAAAAATGGGTGAAGGTCATTGTGCATTACTGAGACTGATATTACGTATCTAGCAGATTAACCCCATTTTAGGGTCATCCCTATGTTCTGAATATAGGAAAACAAAGCAGCAATCAAAATATGGGTTACACCATTCATTCACATGGCATTTCTTTTTTTATTGATTGTGCTCTGTTACTGTGTGTAGTTTTCTGTGGTTGCATATGCTGGCATATTGTTTGTTTTATTTTATTTTTTATGCAGAGGTTATTGAATAGGTGAGAAATAAAACTTGGCAATCCCTATAATTCTTGTGAACAGAGATTTTATTGAAGTACTGTATACGGGAACTTGCATCTAGCATGGTTGACCAAGTGGATAGGCTCCACCCTACCCATCCCTGCAGCCTCTAGGCATGAATGTTTTGTGAAATTAATGTGTTAAATATTTTTCATCACCTGATAAGAAACCGTCAGTTATTTTGCTTATTAAAGACCAGAAGTTGATGGAGAAATATAGAGAGATGCAAGTGGATCTGTACATGGTGTTTATAGATCTGGAAAAGGCATACGACAGAGTGGCCAGGCAGGAGGTATGGAAGTGTATGAGGAAGAAGGGGATGTCGGAGAAGTACGTGAGGTTGGTGAAGGAGATGTATGAGGGAACAGAAACTCAGGTCAGTTCTAGTGTCAGCATGACAGACCTATTCTCGTAAGGCTACATCAAGGGTCAGCTCTGAGTCCATACCTCTTTGACCTGGTCATGGATGTACTAGTGGAGGATGTCAAGAAGGAGGCACCATGGAGCATGCTGTTTACCGATGACATTGTTCTATGCGAATCATCCCGAGAGAAGCTTGAAAATACCCTGGAAGAGTGGAGAAAGACATTGGAGGAGAGCGGCATGAGAATTAACCAGGTGAAGACTGAATATATGTCAGCGGGGAGTGACGAGGATATCGTCATACGACTCCAGGGTGAAAGGCTAATTTCAGGGAAGAAATTCAAATACCTTGAGTCGGTTGTCGAGAGGAATGGTGACCTGGATGAGAAAATACAGCACCGAATAACATGCGGTTGGATGAATTGGAGGAAGATGAGCAGGGTCCTGTGCGACGAGAGTGAGTTGTAAGAGGAAAGGAAAGCTCTATAAGATGGTGGTGAGGCCGGCTATGCTGCATGGTGCGGAGACGTGGCCTATAACCAAGGCACAGGAGAGGAAGATGGAGGTAACGGAGATGCGGATGTTGAGATGGATGAGTAGTGTGACAAAGAAGGACAGGATAAGGAATGACTACATCAGAGGGACGGTTAAGGTGGGACCAATTGGCAAGAAGATACAAGAAAGTAGGCTGAGGTGGTTTGGACATGTTGAGAGGAAGGGTGAGGAGTATATTGGTAAACGAGTGGAGTATATGGAGTTGGAGGGAAGGAGGAAAAGAGGCAGGATCTTAGAGAGAAAGGATGGAGTCCGAAGGATGCCCTGGACCGGAGAACTTGAAAGAGGAAGGTTAAAGATTTGTGCGCTGACCCCGTTTAACATGAGATAAGGCAGAGTGAAAGAAGAAGAAAGACCAGAAGTTGCTTGAAAAATCTGATGGTTGAGTAGTATGTCATTACCTACAGTATAAAAGTCATTACATGTTTTATATTCTCATGACTGGGTATACAATCTAATACTGCTTTTTACAAACATCTCTTGACCATCTCTCATGCACTGCTTACATTTCTCCTCCAAATTTTTGTGCCATGGCACTGCTCAAAGTTGACTCCTCCATTTAATTAATTTAAAGTTTGCTCAAAGTAGCTACCTGTATATAGATGCTAGTGACTTCATATTAATTGCCTTATTAGTATCCCATAATGCAAAGCACACATCCTTTAAGTTATGCACGATTATGGGCTGAAAAGTTCTCGGCCTAACAATGAAAAAATGAATTTATAATTTCAAAATTATTTTTATTTTTCAACATAATCTCCCTTAAGACTAATACATTTACTCCAGCGATGCTCCAGTGCCATTATCCTGTCCTTGTAGTGGTTCTCAGTAAGATCTGCAAAATACCCCTCTACAGCTGCAATCACCTTTTGATTCAAAGAAAAATGCTGATCAGCGAGGAAGAGTTTGTTTTGGGAAGAGATAGAAGTCAGAGGGAGCTAAATCTGGGAATAGAGTGGATGTTCCAACAATTTATACTGCAGATCCCTTAATTTTCCTATTGCCAAAACACCTTTGTGGGCAGGTGCATTGTCCTGATGAAAGATGAATTTTTTTCCTTTTGTAAAACCAGATTTTTTCTCACAAATTTTTTCATCTAGTCTGGTTAAAAGATCAGAATAATATTCCTCGGTTATTGTTTTACCCTTTTCAAGATAATTAATAAACAGAATGCCTTTAGCATCCCAAAACACCGATGCCATGACTTTTTCTGCTGATGGAACTGACTGCTTCTTTCGTTGAATAACCAGCTTCTGTCCATTGTTTTGACTGCTGTTTGGAATATGGCGTGTAATGGTGAATCCAGGTCTCATCCATAGTAATAAATCGATGCATGAAATCAGTTTTATTCTTGTTAAAACGCTCCAAGCACTGTTCAGAAATTTTCTTACGAGTGTGTTTTTGATCTGCTATGAGCAAGCACAGCAGATCGTACATTGTGCATCTTGTGCAAAGTTTTTTCATTTGCAATTCTTCATGCAAAATATATCCTACATGTTCTTTCGAAATGTCTTAGCAATTTCATGCACTTTGGACTCACCAGTCATCTAATACCATATTGTGCACTTGATCAATGATTTCTGGTGGTAGTATACTTTTTGGACGTCCTTCGCGTGGATCATCTTCAATGCTGGCACAGCAATGTTTACACTCGGCAGCCCATTTCTTAATTGTTGAAAACGAATGAGAAGAGTTCCCATAAACTTTTATGAACTTCGAATGAATTTCTTTTGGCATTAAACCTTCTTTTACAAAGAATTTTATAACCACACAATACTCAATTTTATTAATTTCAAGGGATACAGACAACACTTGATGAATGACTTGCAATTTTACATGGATGCTTATGACAGATGTACCAACTTTGAAAAAAAATCTTGCCGATAGTGTTGCCATCTATGGTCAAGGCCGAGAACTTTTCAGACCACCCTTGTATAATGCTATGCATTATGGGAAGGGCCACGACCCAGCATGGCTTCAACCTTTATTCAGGTCTCATCAGTAGGAACTAGACCCGGAAGTAATGCAGAAGTCATATTTCTCATATACAAGAAGTGAAAAGGTGTCGCTCTTTATTTTTAAAATACTCTGGAGTAGAACTAGATGTTGAAAGTTTTTCAGTTCTTGTAATCATGGTCTACTATACCACCTTCCCTGACTAGGCTGTTTTAATGATTACACCTCATTTCTTGGAAGGTGCCTAAGGTGTGGAAAGAGGACAAAATAGTTCCACTACATAGGAAGCTCCAAGATAGTAGCAAATTATAGGCTAGTCATTTTTTTTTTTTAGATACTTACACCATTGTAATGAGAGCTATGTACATGTAGACAGTAATATATAATTGAAACACATAAAGTAGAAACTTTTATTTGCCTAATTTTTCAACCTGAGATATGTAACAGAGCTTCAGTGGCAGATTAATATGATGTAGAACATTAACAGCAGATTATTTAAAAAACAATGTAAGCCACATGATAGTATTAAGAGCAATGTGTGATGCATATGAGATGTAGTGTTTAATATGTAGATGTGTGCTGGGGAACTATTGATGGCTGATGAGAATGAGGCTTTCCTTGACTTTTGGCAAGTAGAGGCAGTTATTGCAATTCGGATTAGTTAAAGAACAAAGTGCTAAATAGGGTCTTAAACGTAACCTCAAAAAGACAAAAGTTGGTTATGGCAACATGTGAACTTAATGATTTTGAAATAGATGGGGAGAAAACAGAAGCAGTTAACAATTTTGTGCTCCTAGGATCCCCAATTGATCAAGATGGTTATTGCAATGAAGAAGTTAGAAGATTATTACTCGGAAAGAAATTTAAGCAAGATCGTTAAAGATATTAGCCTCGCAACAAAAATCAGAATTGTGAAAACAATGGTATTTCCCTGTGGTACTGTATGGATGTGAAAGTTGGACTCTGAGAAAGAGTGAAAGAAAGTAGATAGATGCATTTGAATTATGGGTTTGGAGATGCTTACTAAGAATACCATGGACTGCAAAGCAATCAATAAATCAGCGATAGACAGAATAAAGCCAGATTGCTCCCTCGAAGCTATGATCATCGAGCAAAAATTGTCATACTTCGGACATATTATACGAGCAAATGACAGTCTGGAGAAGACGATGATGCTTGCTAAAGTTGATGGAAGCAAGAGAAGAGGAGGACCAAGAATTAAATGGGTGGATGGAGTTAAAGAAGCAACTGGAATTACTATTACTATTATATCGCACCTCCAGGGAGTCCAAATACTCATCGAGGAAGGGCATCAACTCTACAACTCATCGGCTCACTACTCCACCAACCTTCATCATCTAACACCAATGCCGACTACCACCACCACCACTAGTGCTTTCACAGACAATCACAAACATCCATGCCCATGGTGGGATTCGAACCCACAGCCTTTTGCTGGAGAGTGGATAAGCCAACCAGGCTGGCAAAAAAATTTGTCAGAAGTGGGATTTGAACCCATGCCCAGAAGACTGGACTGCGACCTGCGGAATGTGCTTGGAAATTCTGAAAGGTATGGCCAGGGACAGATCTGAATGGAGAATGTATGTTCCTAGAATCACCAGGAGTCGAAAACGACTCGATGGAACATAACAACAACAAACAAAGAAGAAATCACTGCCTTATATAACATGGGGTATGCAAAAGGGCAAAAGTCTTGAAATTGATTACATTATAATGAATAGAGAAATCATGTCAGAAAAAATTATTCACATAAGAGTTCTAATATCAGCAGACATAACATTTTCTTCTAGGTTAGATATGTGGCATTGTTGAAGTAGCTAAACCTTTGCTATTATTTTACACTAAAATGAATGGGCATGTTCCCTGAATGATTTAAGTTTGTAACAGTTGTCTTGCAAATGATTTATAAAATAAGTTCTCTGAAATAGGTGCAGATTGATTAGGTCTATATCCTCCTCCTTCTCCTCCCCCCCAAAAAAAAAGATTATGAAATCATATGCACCTTTTCTTTTAAAATAATTCAAATCCTCTTTTTCAAGATAATTGTATCAAATAATTTATAATTTTTCGATAATAAAAGTGAAACTGTTTATTATAAATTAAGAAATTATTTTGGCATAAATAACATATCCGCATGTAAAAGAAATGTCAGTATTTCTGTAGGATATCTACTAATCAACAATTGAAAAGGAAACATGACATTCTTGATGTATTCTGCATTACAACTTGAGGCACTTTAGTTTTTCTCTCTTCTTTCTCAATAGCAGTGAGAGTAATAAGACTTTAGCTTTTCCTCCAGCTAAGAGGATGTTATCAAGTATTTCTAAGATGTAGATTATTTCAGAAATAGCAACCAGCAGTAGAAGTAATAATATTTAGATTTTTTTAAGAAAAACAAACAAATAATACTATTGAACGTTCTTTTGTATGGTATGCATATAAACAGTTTTGCATGGAAAATATAGCATATATTGTTTCTGAAATTTCAAATAATTTCAGCGGACAGTAGAACAACTGATTTTAGATTGCAAAGAAATACTACAGAATTAGCTTCATGTTATATCAATCTTATTGCTATATTTCTTTTGTCAAAACGGTAAAATTAAGTAATAGATTTTGAATACCGTCGAGAAAAGCTTTCAAACCTGTAGAAATATTGTAGTTATGCAATTGAGTTCCAGAAGAGGATTAAGGGGAGAGGAGTAAACATTAAAAAATCTTCAAAATGAGCAAAAATTTTGAATCATTCCGTATATGATATCTTGCATATTATTATATTTTCAACATATCTATGAGGATGTGCACTGGATATTATCGTAATATGCATAATACGGAAAAAAAAAAGACTAAGGCGAAGAATCACTGCTAAAATATCATTGGATATAAATTTTTTGATACCAAAAATTCTCACAATCGGAAACAGAGTAATGCAATTTAACATTTGTTCATAAAGACAAAACAAATCGTTTCTAATGCTGAAATGTGATGATCCATATAATGGTATTTTGCTAGGAAAGAAAGCAAAAGGTCATAATTATTTCAATAAATATTTGATATAATATTTTCAAAGCAAACATTTGAAAATTCTCAAAAAAAATTGTTTCTATGTTATAAGTAAAGTGAAAGAACAATCACTGCAACTCTTCCTGTGAACTGATTTGAAGAATAAAATTAATTAAATTTACTACCTGGTGTATAGCAGGTCCCTTGCAGCTGCAAATTGTCCTACTTTGGCCAAACAGGCAGAACAACAAATATCAGGATTTCAGAACACCAAGACTACATCCGGTTTCACCAGTACAGCCGCTCTGGGCTGGCAGACCATGCCTTAGATACCCACCATAAAATTCGTTGGAAGAAAACAAAAATAATTCATCGCAGCAAGTTTAAATACGAAAGATTATTCAAAGAATCTTCAGCAGCTCTAAAAAACGTTCCTAACCTCAACAAATTTGGGTGCATGAAACTACCCCAAATTTGGGAGACTTACATTATGAGAACTTCAGCGCAACTGCCAAGACTACCAAATTAGCCCACAAGAGGGCACCATTAGGACTTTAGGAACAATATTAGTTTCTTGCTTTCTTCCTTATTTGCTTTGTGTTAGTGCCTGCGTGCACATACCATATCTTTATGTTCCTGAAGATGGCAATGTGACGTTGCCGAAATATAGAAGTTATTCATTAAAGTTACCTTTAATTAATATACTTTATATGCGTTGTTAATTCCGTAAACTAATTACCAGTTATGTCTGACCAACGTATAAGCCTTGCTACTAGTATCACTAAATAGATTCATTGCAATGGCTGATCCGTGGTCATTTCAGGATTGATTATTTTTACACGTGAAATTTGTTTCAATTTTTGGGAAGAGACACAATAAATCATTTTAGAGGCAAAAAAGGTCAAATATCTTAAGACGGTAAAGGAAATTCCAAGTAACACAATAGACGTAAATACAGGTGACACAAATGTCACTCACCAACAGTTAATGCACTAATAGCTCTAGAATAACCGTAATGGGATTAACGGCAGAGGAAGGTAATGGCATGATAAAAGGTAGAATGCCGATGAAGTTTTGATCCATGAAAAAAGCTAGGGAGGTCTGGCTATTTCATCCACCTCAGCTGGTTGGGGGTTAATGTACTATAGGTTTACAGAAAAGCCTTTCATGAGCGGAAGCTACATTTAAAAAAAAAAAAAAAAAAAAAGTTGAATGAAGAAAATCCTACTGATTAAGACAGTAAAGGAAATTACAAGTAACACAATAGACGTAAATACAGGTGACACAAAGGTCACTCACCAACAGTTAATAATCCACTAATGGCTCTAGAACAGTGCTTCCCAAACTTCTGGACGTCAGAGCCCCCTTTGCAAAAATTAAAATATTTCAAGGCCCCCCCCCCCCTCGAAAAAAAATCGTAATAGAGAGATATATTATTATAATATTTATTGTATTTATATTCAATACAAAACATACACGGCGAATATTGCAAAAATCAAATGCATATATTACATTTTTTGCCTTTTACCATTTGGTTCTGAAGACGATGCGGGCTGTTCTGGTAAAATATGAAATACTGTCATTTTTTTTGAGTCTGTTTCTGCTTCTTCTAATTGTTTGCAGGATTTTTTTTTTATTTTTTATCAGCCCCTTATCCATCTCAGGGTTAAATTTTTTAACATAGAATAGATCAAATAATATCACCACTTACCAATACTGGCACACCACAAACTGATAACATGAAATTAGTGAATATTACCTGAATAAGGGAATCTCCGGATCAGGAACATTTTTCTCTTTTGTGACTTTTCTCCCTTTACGGTTATTAAGCCTAATGCGAAACAGACAGCAAAGGCAGGTTATGAAAACGTGCATATGATTAGTGCGGTATTAACAAAAGATCGCGCAACCGAAAGATAAAAGCATAGCTAACAATTGAGTTGAAATGCTCTCTTCAACCGAATTCCATATGTGAAACTTCCATAACGTTCATTATATATATATATATATATATATATATATATATTACTTAGTTTTAACACTTTTATGAATTTTAACACGTTCGGTTGAATTTTATTGCTGCCTTGGGAAATCGAACTCTCACGCATCTAATTAATAATAATACTTTTTAGTTACTGTGTTTGTCCATGCAACGTATGGTTTTGTTTCAGTCTATACAGCATAGTTTCTGTATGAGGGACATGTGATTCATTAATTAGTGTTTTTATCCCAGTTGTCTCTAATTGCACTATTTGTTGAGAAATATATTACACAGACTCCTCATACCTTATTCTAGCATAATAAGAGTACTTGTTTTTATTGCCTCTGCAGTATAGTGGCTGTTAGGGAGGGCATGTTGTTTACCACTGCAAGGGAGTTACTATCTTCCCACATGAACTTGTTTAAGCTTTTTTTCATGTGTGAAGTATATGCGAAACTTTTATTGGTAACAGAAAACTAGCTCGGATGACAGTGATAATATAAAACGAGTTTTGATATGTATATAAAGTCAATATTAACAGTACCTGATTACAAACACGTGATGAAAGAGAGAGGAAGATTTGGAGTTTTCCTGGAGAGCATTCGAAGTAAATACAATACCACTGCTTTGAAATGAAACATATGAATAAGCAATATTTACTAATATTCATTAAGCGCCGAAATACGCAGGAAGCAAAGTTTGTGAACCAACACCAATGTGTGAATTTTTCCATTAAAATATAAAAAATAACAAAAAAGAAATAATAAAAGTTAAATATGTTATTTTTAAAATAAAAAAAAACTACTTAGTCTTAAAACATTTTAAATTTATTTTCATTATTTCACGATCCCCAGTTTGGGAAGCGCTACTCTAGAATAACCATAATGGGATTAACGGCAGAGGAAGCTAATGGCATGATAAAAGGTAGAATGCTGATGAAGTTTTGATCCATGAAAAAAGCTTGGGAGGTCTGGCTATTTCATCCACCTCAGCTGGTTGGGGGGTTAATGTACTATAGGTTTACAGAAAAGCCTTTCATGAGTGGAAGCTACATAAAAGAAAAAAGTTGAAGAAAATGGCTACTGACTGATATTACCGGACTCTTCAAAGACACTTGAACAGGTACTTACATGAAATTTTGTTGCATAATATAGAAAATGGGGATAGATATTAAGCTGCAACCGCACATCTGCATTCTCCCTGTCTTTTCAAGTTCTCTTGCAAACTAACTACATATCATCATTCATACATTTCTTGATATCAGTAACATAAAAATTAAACGGTAACACCCCCAAAAGAGACTACCACTAGCGACTTCCCACAATGCCTATCAGACAGCTAGTCTCCAATAAAGCACACTGATCTTCTATTTAACTGATCCATTCAGATTTCATTATCACTTGTCATGTGGCAATCTGCCAAATTTGCAAAATCTAAACCACTGTGTATGTATTTCCCTCGTCCAGTTCATTTGTCACCTTGTTATAATAAGTAGATTACTAAAATGTGATCTTCCTTTAGTAAACCAGTGCAATCCATTGAAGAAATGCTGCTGTTGTCAACCCAGTTCTGAATTTTATCCTAATTACTAACTTCTATTAACACTTCTAGCCACAACTCCAGACAGATTTTCTTGGAATTCAAAGCCTTAGCCCTATCGTTTATTTTATGAAGCTGAACAGTTTTTCTCTCTTTCCACTCCTTTGGAGTTTGGCCCAATGTGAGATATAAAAAGGTATGCCAAAGCTGTTGTTAACACCGTGATATATCATCAAGCCCCTATAGCATTATTAACATCAAGTTTACTCTATTCGTGATATACTTCCTACTCACTCACCATCAGTGCCTCTTCCTCAGTTCTCACAGCAGTCAAGTTCTGTCTGATGTCACATTCACGAGAATGAAATACCTTTATGAATTGCTCTTTTGATATCGCAATTGTATTCTCCCTGGAGGTTATCATTACACCATTTTTACTAAACAGTATCATACTTTCTCCTGTTAGCCATGTATCAAAAGAACTGCCTGCAATTTTTTTGCCTATTAGCTAACTGCTGCTTATCCTGTACTTTTGCTACTCCTTACTAAGCTAGTCGCCTTCTCTTTGCAACTGATTATGCAACTCATCTTATGATATTTCCATAATGCCTTCTTCCAGATTGCATGCCTCATCTCTTCATCTATTTCACGCTTTTATTTAACCTCCTAGCCTTTGGAATACATTCAAACATTGTCTTTGCCAGATAATTTTTGAGTAGGATGCAGGCAGCATTGACCTCCTTTCCACTCAATTCCTCATTCCATAATACAGCTGCAAGCTGTCTCCTTGGTCACACTACTAGTCTTGTTGTACTACATATATCCTTTCCTCACAGAAGTCCTCAACATGACTGGCCTCCACCAAAGTGATTGCTTATTTCATCGTCACTCTTACCAACAGGAGATGAGGTTGACACCTGATTTCTAATATCATCTGATAAAATGATCAAATCCAAGACCCCTTGATCCTCGTGTGCCCTCTGTGTGTTTTCTCAGAACTTGAGAAATTCATTCTCTTTGCTTCCAAATGCCATCTTTTCATTCTGGTCTCTATTACCATAATTAAAATCACCCTTTCCTTATTTGCTAGGCTAATTTGCCTTATACATTAATACTCTCCCACTCCTTACAATGCTTCACTTTACCACAATCTGCTCATATAGTATTTTTCAATTATGAATAATCTCATAATTGAAAAATCATAATTCTGCATAATCTCATACAACTCTTTTCAGTTATGATCAATGCCCATTTATGCGATGCTGCATTTCTTCATATGATGGTTTTAGCAATGTGATGCTCCAGTGAATCAACTGATGCATAGTTTTTGCGAACTGTTTATGACGTTGATATTCACTGCATCTCTATATGATGCTGTGGATTATGAACTGCTTATAATTATTTTATTGTTATTAATAATGGCAGATAAAATTCAAAGTGAAGGTGCTGTTGCTTTGACTGAAAAGATGATAACATGTTAACCTTATTACATTAAAATTATTAAATTTAATAACAATGGTGTAACAAATACTGAGACACAAAGATAAATGAAAAGTGATACTAGTTAATATTACAGTTGTCTGTAAACGTGACAGTCTTATTGCTGAATTGGAAAAACTTTTAATGGTGTAGGTTGACAACTAAACTGGCTGGTGTAGTCCCTTAAATGAAGTTATTCAGAATAACTTTCACATTTGTGAAAATTGGTCTAAATTTTTCATTTGCATCTATGAGGGGGTAGAGAGGATGTCTCTACCTCTAACTCATTATACTGCTTGAAAACAGCTGTCACAATATGTCCCTTACACCCTACCTTGGATGAGCATAAGTCCTCTGCAATCATTGGTAGCCTTCTTCCTCCCCTCCCATCTGCCTTTACGAAAAACATCTCCTCTTCCATTTGTGTTCCTGTCATGATGTCATCCTCAAACATCCATGTCTCACTTATTCTGCCATTTTAGGGCAAATGAAACTCTACTAATTTCACAATTTCATTTCCCTTATTTTGGATACTGCTGGCATTCGTAAACAAATACGACTCATTTCTGGTTCTATAGCAAATCTTGACTGACACTGCTTCTCAGATATGACTCCTGCATTCCTCTCTCTCTCTCTCTCTCTCTCTCTCTCTCTCTCTCTCTCTTGCATTCAGTGGCCTCAATTCTCATGCATTATCTCTGAACCCCCCCTCTCCCCTCCCCTCCCTGCTTTTGAGATGCGAGGCAAAAAGATTGTAATTGATGAATGTATAGAAAATTTTTAAAGGGAAGTTTGAATGTTTAAAATAGGTAGACTATATATGAATGGATTTTGTGTTGGAAATGTGAAGTGATTGCTGTTAGGTGTGAGAAAGAAGGCAGATGCTGCTAGATATAGTGAGTAGGGGCAAGGATCATAGTGAGACAGACAACATGAGAATCATGTTGTGCAAGGACAGGTGAATATAAGAGCAGTGAATATGGCAGAGTAGAGTAATCGAGGTAGTAAGATTAAGTAAGAGGCAATACTTAATAAATTATTCGTACCAAACTTTCCATCCCAAAAAAAAAGTGCTCGCCCGATATCACCCTCATTTTTTTTAAAATGATATATCCAATTAAGTCAATATTACAGTTGACCTTCCAGATGAGTCTCTGACTCCATGAGGTCTTGGGGTGGTAATAATAATAATAAGTCAAGAGTTCCATAAAGTGATTATTTGTTCTGCATCTGTGTTTTCTTAAAAAGATTTATTTGGAAATTTTTTATTAAATAAAAAATATTCTTTGTCAGTGTAGTTGGCCAAATCTACTTGCTACGTGTGAGTGGACAAGCATATTTGTTAAGCCCTAGTAATAGGGATATGGGAGTGGACAGAAAGAAGTATCACATAGTCTTTTGTGACTGGAGCGATAAGAAAATTAGTGAATTGTGAGATAGTATAATAAGCATGCTTTCTGGAATTTTGCCACAGACTATTATGTTTCTATACTAATGCAAGGGATTTCAGAAATAAGGATGCTGAGTATTTTGCATTGGTGTTGGCATCCCCAAGGATTGTTAGGTTATGTTCAAGGATTATTCAACTAATAATATACAGATGGAAATAGAAATATTATTATTAACACTAGACATTTTCATGAGAAGATACATTACAGGAGACTCCATTAACCATTATTCACATAATGCCTATCACCTCTCTTGTCCAGTCTTTCATTTCAGGTCATGGTGAATGGTTTATTTTCATCAGATTTTTTTAATCAATGCTGGTATACCCCAGGTTTCTGTACTTTCTCTTGTACAGCATTGATCTTCTCTCTCTCTCTTTCTCTCTGACGTGCAATCCTATTTATAGTTTGGTGATGATAGTACCTTCCACTCTTTCATTTCTGAAACCTTGTAGTGCTCAGGTAATTAACACTTCAAGATCCATGTTAACAACGACTGTTGTTAACATGGATCATCTCCCCATTCTCAAATGGGGGTGAGGATAACCAGGTGACGTTAATGCCACCAAAACACAATCAGTCTCATTCTCCTTAATTGTGACAAAGGATGCCTTCCAACCAGGATCAGTTTTCTCTTCTCGGGTTAAATTTCATATCTAACTTATCCTGGCATAATCATATCAGGTCCATAGCCTCTGCAGCCTTCAAAAATCTGTTTTTTCCTTGACAGTTCATAAAGCTGAAATCCACCTGACATTAGAATACTGTTCCCAACTTTGGGGTGTGCTCCTAAGACCTCCCTCAGAATGCTTGATTGTATTCAGAAGTGAGCAATTCACTTAATTGATGACCCCTTCCCAATGACTGCCAGAATTTTGCTTCTCTCTCTCTCCCCCCATCTCCCCTAAGTAAAACTTCATTGAAAATTTGATTTTTAATCAAAAACAAAAACCATTTCTACAAATTCACCTCACAACAGTAAAATATAAGATGCAATTGCGCTAACCTAGAAACCTGTTTTTTTTGGGATGGTACAGTGAGATGTCTAGTGTTCTAAAAATTCACCATTGCTTAACTGAAAATGATAGAAATGCAGAAGAAATATTATTGATGAAATCTAATAGGTAATCTAATAGACAAAGATGTAACAAGATACTCATCTAAAAATAAAGATAAGGAGGAAATATGTTTGTTGTTATAAAGACCATTATAATGCTATAGAGAAAGAATAAGAGACAATATATTCAGGATGGTTTCTTACACTGTCTATTCATTTTGCAATCTATCTAATTAGCAAAGATTTTAGATAAGATTCTTGATATGGGATTTTTTTCAGTTGAAATTGAGTTAGCCAGTCTCATATGGAGATAGTAGAGATTTTCTTCTGGAAAACTATGGTTTTCATCCAGTGTACAGCACATTTGCAAAATAACATGCAATTAACAGAAAAAATACTAGTGAGTCACAGTTGACATACCTGTATAGATGGCAATCAGTGGTGTAGACTGTCCTCTTGCTATGTGTTCTTGTACTTGTGGAAGGATGTCACATTATAATAAATATGCTTAAATACATCTTGTTTTCATTATGTGTTTAAATTTGACTGGATTTAGATGCAGAATGCTGAGTACAGAACTTAACTATACCACATTTATCTCCAAAATATCAATTTATTTTATATTTCTAAGTCCCTAATAATTGATTTAGAAAAAAGATATAAATTTCTATATAAATAAACAGTAAATAAACACAAAGATGAAGTAAATCTGTCTTATAAGTTATTAGTGTTAAATCATTATTATTATTATGGGCAACTCCAGGGAGTCATTGGACTCATCGAGGGAGGCCCTAAATCATGTTCATCACAACTATTCGACATTCATACAGTATCTATCATACCTTTTCTTAAACTCATTCACTGCCACAGCACCCACCACAGACTCTGGCAGCCCATTCCACTCATTCACCGCTCTAAAAGTAAAGAACCCAGCTTCCATGAATATCTCCTAGTCCTCCCACAACCAGCCCTGTTCTCAAAAATATCTTCTGAATTAATTTTATAGAAACCCTTCAGTAATTTGAATGTCTCAATCATATCTCCCCTCCTCTGCCTATCAACCAATTTTTGCAACCCACAAATCGTCAACCTGTTCTCATAAGGTTCATTCCACAGACCTGCTATCATCTTGGTCACTTGTCTCTGGATCCTCTCAACGTCCTCCCCATCATGAAGAAACCTAAGTGACCAAATCTGGACACAGTAGTCGAGATGGGATCTTATCAAGGTTCGATAGAGAGGAACAATAACATGCTTGTCTCTGCTTGTCAACGTATTCTTCAGCAACCAAGTGATTTGATGAGCTGATTTGGTCACTTTTGCAATGTGCCCCCTAAACTTCAACTCCTTATCCACCAACACTCCTAAATCTCGTGCCTCATCAATTTCCTGGAGTAGAGTCCCACCAATGTAGTAAACTGCTGCTAATCTTTTCACCCCAAAATGTATAACCTTACATTTTGCCACATTAAATTGACATCCATTCTCCTTAGCCCAGACCTCCAATCTATCCAAATCATCCTGCAAAATTTTGACATCATCTGCATTCACTATTGCCCTACCCAACTTTGCATCATCTGCAAACAAATGAACTGTTCCTCTCAGATCCTTTCCTACATCATTAATGAACAAATTAAACAGCAGTGGTCCAAGAACAGATCCTTGTGGCACACCACTAGTCACGGGCCGTCTTGTGGACTCTACTCCTGAATAAACCACTCTGTGATATCTCTTCGTCAACCACCCTCCTATCCATCTCACCAACCCTATATCCATCCCCATATGCTGCATTTTACTGAATAGAATTCCATGTGGTATCCTGTCAAAGGCCTTAGCAAGGTCCAGTAGAATCATTGTAAACCCATTACCCTTATCCAGTTCAGCCATCACTGTGTTATAATACATGAGCAAGTTACTGAGGCATGACACCTTCACAAAACCATGCTGTCCCCGATACAGTATCCCATTTTCATCTATCCAATCTTGTATTTTCCTCTTGACTATTTTCTCCAAGACCTTGATAACGATTCCTGTTATGCTGATTGGCCGGTAATTTTCAACAGCAGCCTTGGAACCACCTTTATGCAGCGGAACTATTTTCCCCTCTTTCCTCCCCCTTGGGACTGACTCAAGGGGGTGGAAAGAGGGGAATGTCTGACTACATCATCCAAAATAGTATATGTGATCTAAGTAAGCTGATAATGAAATAAAAAGGAACAAATATTTTTCTCTATCAACCAAGTTCTTCATAAAATGTCTTGCTCCTATATATTTGAGTAAAACTATTTAAATAATTATATATATATATATATATGTTAAGAATACCAAGTAATTTTTTTAAACCTGGTTTTACTCCTTTTATAAAAAAATTACTTGGTATTCTTAACATTTATTATACCCAAGGTAAAATACTTTCTACATATACAGGGTGTTCGGGATAAATTTGACAGTTTTGTAAGGAAAAAGAAAATCTTCTTTGTATCTATTAAATTTAATGAATTGACAAAAAAACATTACAGGCAGAGTTAATTACAATACTATCAACAAGATTTACTCAAAATAACCACCATTAGCATCGATCACAGCTTCAATTCTGCTTCGGAACCTCGAACAAGCTGATGCTACAGTCTCCCTGGGAAGGGCCGCAAAAACTGTTTTAATTTTATCCATTAACTGGGCTTTTGTATTACTGGAAGTGCGATTGGTGTCTTTTTCAACTGCGCCCCATACAAAATAATCCATGGGGTTAAGGTCTGGGGAGTTTGGAGGCCAAACATTTGGACTGGTGAAGTCGTAGAAATTTTCAGACAACCATTTTTGACTTTTCCCAGAGGTGTGGCAAGGGGCCGAATCCTGCTGCCATACATACGGCCTACCATTGGCTACCCTTGTTATCCAGGGCTTGACTACAGTTAGCAACTCCACGAACAAAGCCCGAATTCCAATGCCAGGGTTCTTCAACACCTGTTCCTGCAGATTTGCGAGGAATTCTGCTGTACGAACGCAATCAGATCGTCTGCTAGGGATCTTTCTTCTTGCTACATCCTCGTAGTCACCATTGCAAGTCTCTAGTTCATGCCTGATTGTTTTTACTGTATTCAGGGAGCATTGGGCAGCAGTCGTAATATCCTTATTTTGATGGCGGGCACGAATCATCATGATACAAGTTATTCTCTTCCATGATTCAGGTGGGTTCCAGCTATCCATCCTTTCTGACATCTTGTATATGAATGAAGAAGGGTCCAAACTTTTAAATGAAGAGAAGTGTGTGTTAATACATGTAACTTACGGAAAAATATAATTAATTATAAATATGTCAAATTTATCCCGAACACCCTGTATATATATATATATATATCATCATCAAATTCCTGATATACCCTCAGTTTACAAGGGGTGTGCGAGATATGATAGTACTACATGAAAACTTACATCATTACCAACTTTCTATCAACAATTTTCCTCCAATCAGTCTGTTACCTGTCAAGACTCCAGCATTATCAGATCTTATATTTCTATCTTCTAAGGCACTTCTTACTATATCAATCCACCTATATCTTGGTTTTTCACTGGGTCTTTTTCCTCCCAACCTGGCAGAGAACAGTTGTTTTGCTAATCTTTCCTCTCCCATTCTGTTTAAGCGACCATACCACTGAGATTAGTTCTGCTAACACATTCCTGGATGCTAATAATGTCAAGTTCTGAACAGTGTTCCAATGACTGTGCGTCGGCAGATGTGGTTCCAAAACGACGGGGCTCCAGTCCATTTTGGCATTTCTGTGTGTCAGTATTTGGACAGGTCCTTTGGGGCTCAATGGATTGGGCGTGTTGGACCCATCGCATGGCCCATGCTTACCTGATTTATCGAACATTGATTTCTTTCTGTGGGGACCTTTAAAGCCATGGTGTATGAAACACCTGTTGCCTCTTATATGGAACTCGTGGCAAGAATCTACATCGCCACTGCTAATATCCTGGAAACTCCAGGTATTTTCGAAAATATACGGCAATCAATGAGTTGTTGGTGTTGGGCATGCATCACTGCTAATGGTCGTAACTTTGAGCACCTGATGTAAAACCATATTATGTATCCTACTATTATTGAACTGTTTAGTTAAGCCTAATAAAGTTTTTTACACTATTTACTGCCTTGTGTTATTTCTGTATCTTTTGTGTCCCTGTTAGTACCTTCCTGTGGCATTTCTGGTCATGCTTTCTGTGTGAATAAGGTTTATTTTGATTTTATCTACCTCCCCTCAAAGTTTGTATGTGGAATTTTGAACCACCCTGTGTGTGTGTGTGTGTGTGTGTGTGTGTGTGTGTGTGTGTGTGTGTGTGTGTGTGTGTATTAGAGGCGAATATTAAGGGTGTGCTAGGTGTGCTGTGCTCATCCACCGATATTATATTTTTGCATTTATTCCCGTTAAAGACTCCCCCAGTTGTTTCCATACTTCATGATTCCTAAAAGTAAACACGATATCCTAATGCTTCATGAAAAGGACACTTACCGACACGTAAGCAGTGCATCACATTCGCATTAATAGCCAAGGTGTGCATACAAATAAATACACCTTTGAAAAGATGGTGCCATCTATACAAAGGAACATCTTTGTATAGATGGTGCAACAGGTTTATATATATATATATATATATATATATATATATATTTACAGAGATGAATATTCAGGATGTATAATGCTCATCCACCGAATAATATCACTGATATTATATTTTTTCATTCATTCACGTTAAAAACTCCCCTGATTGTTTCCAGACTTCGCATGATTCCTAAAAGTAAACAAATATACTAATCTTCATGAAAAGGACACTTCTCGACACACAAACATTGCATCACGTTCGTGTTAATAACCCGGGCATGTGTCGTTCAAAATAAATACACCTTTGAGCCCTTTGAAAAGATGTACAAATGGTGCAGCGGGACAAAATTCATAGCTCTACAAGTTTTAAACCACTTAGGACACAAGGCAGGGTGAGCTCTGAGACAGTATCACCTAGAGGCTGTGATTGGTTATTGTGTCAACCAATCCAATTGAATGTTGTCATTTTTCATGAGTTTCATCTGTTTTGTGTGCATGAAGTGTGAACTGACATGGTAAGCAAGTTTTAATATATATAATATAGACAAGTTTTTAATATATAATTCTCGATAAATGTGTAGCTTTTTTGCCCATATTTACAATTGGAAACTATATTGTAGTTGAATGAGGTATGCCTTGTCCTCCTTCCAAATTTTACATCTTTTGAGTAATTCAAATATACCATCCAAATATAGCATTCTCCTTCATTATTATTTTCTAATATACAGTATCTTAAAACAAACACATTATCCTCACTCTGCACAAATTTGGCTACAATTAATTGATAAAGTATTCAAAGTTATCCTACAGTTAACTGCATTATACCAATTAAGATGAGCACTGATGCGCTATACATTCTTAGAACTTCCATACATCAATAAAAATGCCATCATACGATCAAACTAACATGAATTTTGTAGCATGGGTTGTATAAGCTATGACAGTACACTCAACTAAAATGGGCACGCAATGCCACTAGTGTGTGTGTTGTTTTATTTTTGGTTTTGTTGAAGTATGTAGCATGTTTCATCATGGAACAGTCTAGTTTTAATGGAAATGATAGTGTTTTGTGATTAGAGATTGGCCCTATAAAGATTGTTTTTATACTCCAAGTGTGAGTATTCACAAGGATTCAATTTTGATTTGTGTAATGACTTTTAATTGTTTCTTTTAGAATCCAGAAAATCACTGACTCAAGACCAAATACAAAAAAAATACATATTCAATAAAACTAAAACAGTATATACACTTTAAATAAAATTACATAACTACAAAATACTGGATCCAAGGCCTTCTAAAAGAAATCTATGCTTTAGAGATTTTCTTATCCAAGAATATTAGACACCCATTCTCTGATTCATTCTATTACTGGATTGTTTAACATATACTTAAGTAGACATATAGACATAGTCTGGTAGACATGATATGTCTACCAGACTAAATATCTTGTTTTCACAATAACAAAATGTTCATAGTCTGTTAAAGCCTTTTTCCGAAAATATAAAATTTTCTTCTTTTCTGTAGAATACTTCTTTTTCCCTCATTTAGCACACAATATTATTTCTCCTGTCTCACTGATGTATAAATATTGTTACCTCTTGCAGTTTAATTTGACACACAATTTACTAATTTTTGTATGAGAAAAAAAGTTTCTTTTACTATATAAACATCTAAGTTAAGCTAATTCTGTCGCCTTTTCCATTACAAATAACAAACAGATCGGGCGTCTTTAAGACGGATGAAACTTTCCAATCAGCGTTTCCTCGAACATCCAATTAGAACATTGACTGCGATATCTTCTTTTATTTACTAAATATTCATTGACGGTCTCAGCTCCTCCAGTTTAAAGACGCACAGTTCTGTGATTCCTTTTCAGCATCTTCTATTAATATTCTTCCAACTGTCAGTAAAAATTTAAACTGCCTAAGAACGAAATTTCTGCGGTCTGCGTTCTTAAACTTCCATTAGCTCTCTCTTGTTTTTCCCCTCACTTCAGTACCGAATGCTCTCTCTCTGTCAGCTGTCAATCACCCATCAAACTCCTTGGCAAGCATGCACGCTCCATGTAAAATGGAAAGTGAGAAGTTACTTATAATGGCTGACATGTCTCCGTTAGCATGTTATTGTAATTTAAAATTTAAATAATTTTAAATTACAATAACAAAAAACTCAAATTATTACAAATTATCAGATTCTAGTAAGTACATAAATTTCAAATGGTTTGCATTTCATTTTGACAATAATATCAAAAATGGTACATTGCAAGTGTCAATATACGTGTTACGAAACCAAAATTAATGATTACAGAATAGAGAAACAATTGTAAAAAGATTCATAATGATAAATTACGATTATTTTTACTATATGTAATATGAATATATAAGAAGTTGGAACATCGCTGGGATCATAATGCGCTCTGAGTAGTCTTCTGTTTGACATATTATTTTGTAAATTATAA